>NC_068455.1:2304994-2329994 GCF_023373465.1 Oncorhynchus keta
CCTCCCCCCTCCCTTTGTCCCCCCTCCTACTCCTCCTCTTCCTGCTCCTTCTGTACACTTCCACCAAGCCAAGCAGGCCACATTGATTACATTTAATAGTTTTGTTATCTACATATAAAGCATATAGAGAAGCATGGTGCATGATAGTGGCTAAGAGAAAATGATGTTGTTTCATGTGCAGTGAGGGTGTCTGTCTTCACTGAGACAACCCTGGGGGAACCACACAGCTTATAGAATGGTTTAATTAGAGAATGTCAATGTTGTGACTGTTTCTGTGTGTTTGGAATAATAACACTGTGCACGACTGTCTATTCACTCTTTCCTCTCTTCAAACACGGCTCAAACACAGCTCAAAGACGGCTCAAAGACAGCTCAAAGACGGCTCAAAGACAGCTCAAAGACAGCTCAAAGACAGCTCAAAGACAACTCATAGACAGCTCATAGACAGCTCAAAGACAGCTCATAGACAGCTCAAACACAGCTCAAAGACAGCTCAAAGACAGCTCAAAGACAGCTCAAAGACAACTCAAAGACAGCTCAAAGACGGCTCAAAGACGGCTCAAAGACAGCTCAAAGACAACTCATAGACAACTCATAGACAGCTCATAGACAGCTCAAAGACAGCTCATAGACAGCTCAAAGACAACTCAAAGACAACTCATAGACAGCTCATAGACAGCTCAAAGACAGCTCATAGACAGCTCATAGACAGCTCAAAGACAACTCATAGACAACTCAAAGACAGCTCATAGACAGCTCAAAGACAGCTCAAAGACAGCTCATAGACAGCTCAAACACAGCTCATAGACAGCTCAAACACAGCTCAAAGACGGCTCAAAGACAGCTCAAAGACAGCTCAAAGACGGCTCAAAGACAGCTCAAAGACAGCTCATAGACAGCTCAAAGACAGCTCATAGACAGCTCAAAGACGGCTCAAAGACAGCTCAAACACGGCTCAAAGACGGCTCAAAGACAGCTCAAAGACAGCTCAAAGACAGCTCAAAGACAGCTCAAAGACAGCTCATAGACAGCTCAAACACAGCTCATAGACAGCTCAAACACAGCTCAAAGACGGCTCAAAGACAGGCTCAAAGACGGCTCAAAGACGGCTCAAAGACAGCTCAAAGACAGCTCAAAGACAGCTCATAGACAGCTCAAACACAGCTCATAGACAGCTCAAACACAGCTCAAAGATGGCTCAAAGACAGCTCAAAGACAGCTCAAAGACGGCTCAAAGACAGCTCAAAGACAGCTCATAGACAGCTCAAAGACAGCTCATAGACAGCTCAAACACAGCTCATAGACAGCTCAAACACAGCTCAAAGACGGCTCAAAGACAGCTCAAAGACAGCTCAAAGACGGCTCCAAGACAGCTCAAAGACAGCTCATAGACAGCTCAAACACAGCTCAAAGACGGCTCAAACACAGCTCAAAGACGGCTCAAACACAGCTCAAAGACGGCTCAAAGACGGCTCAAAGACGGCTCAAAGACAGCTCAAAGACAGCTCAAAGACAGCTCAAAGACGGCTCAAAGACGGCTCAAAGACAGCTCAAAGACAGCTCAAAGACAGCTCAAAGACAACTCATAGACAGCTCATAGACAGCTCAAAGACAGCTCATAGACAGCTCATAGACAGCTCATAGACAGCTCATAGACAGCTCATAACGGCTCAAAGACAGCTCAAAGACGGCTCAAAGACGGCTCAAAGACGGCTCAAAGACAGCTCAAAGACAGCTCAAAGACAGCTCAAAGACGGCTCAAAGACGGCTCAAAGACAGCTCAAAGACAGCTCAAAGACAGCTCAAAGACAACTCATAGACAGCTCATAGACAGCTCAAAGACAGCTCATAGACAACTCATAGACAGCTCATAGACAGCTCATAGACAGCTCATAGACGGCTCAAAGACAGCTCAAAGACAGCTCAAAGACAGCTCAAAGACAACTCATAGACAGCTCATAGACAGCTCAAAGACAGCTCATAGACAGCTCAAAGACGGCTCAAAGACAGCTCAAAGACAGCTCAAAGACAGCTCAAAGACAGCTCAAAGACAGCTCAAAGACAACTCAAAGACAGCTCAAAGACAACTCAAAGACAACTCATAGACAGCTCATAGACAGCTCAAAGACAGCTCTAGACAGCTCAAAGACAACTCATAGACAGCTCAAAGACAGCTCAAAGACAGCTCATAGACAGCTCAAAGACAGCTCATAGACAGCTCAAAGACAGCTCAAAGACAGCTCATAGACAGCTCAAAGACAACTCAAAGACAGCTCATAGACAACTCAAAGACAGCTCATAGACAGCTCAAAGACAGCTCATAGACAGCTCAAAGACAACTCATAGACAGCTCAAAGACAGCTCATAGACAGCTCAAAGACAGCTCATAGACAGCTCAAAGACAACTCAAAGACAGCTCATAGACAACTCAAAGACAGCTCATAGACAGCTCAAAGACAGCTCATAGACAGCTCAAAGACAACTCAAAGACAGCTCATAGACAGCTCAAAGACAACTCATAGACAACTCAAAGACAGCTCAAAGACAACTCAAAGACAGCTCATAGACAGCTCATAGACAGCTCAAAGACAACTCAAAGACAGCTCATAGACAGCTCATAGACAGCTCATAGACAACTCAAAGACAACTCAAAGACAGCTCATAGACAACTCAAAGACAGCTCATAGACAACTCAAAGACAGCTCATAGACAGCTCAAAGACAACTCATAGACAGCTCAAAGACAACTCAAAGACATTAATTCTGAAGAGGATGAAAAATAATTAGATTCAGTTGCTTGAGGCATCCCACTGGGCAGAAACTGGTTGAATCAACGATGTTTCCATGTCAACCTTCCAACATCAATGTGATGATGTTGAATCAACGATGTTTCCATGTCAACCTTCCAACATCAATGTGATGACGTTGAATCAACGATGTTTCCATGTCAACCTTCCAACATCAATGTGATGATGTTGAATCAACGTGGAAAACCAATTGGATTTGCAAAAAGTCATCAACGTGCAGTTTTTTATGTGTACTTTTAAGCTAAATCCAAATACAATTATATTAATTATATTATATCAATTATATTAATTATATTATATCAATTATATTAATGATTTCATGTTGAATTAACGTCAGTTGACAACTCAAAAGATAACTTTATTATTAATTATAATAATTGTAATTCAAAACTAGCCATTGTACTGTATATGCCCAGTTGTTAGGGATGGCGACGCTACGAGTTGCCGTTCTGTTAGCGGTGTTGTGAGGTGTTTTATTAGAAGAAGGGGGCTGGTAGTCTGGTACCATCCTGTCCTGATAGAACTCCTAACAAAATACAGTCTCATACCTGGACTAAAGGGCCTAGTGCACTTCATGGTTTTACTACTCAAATCAAATCAATACAGTTGATTAGCTTCTTGGCCCTGCCTTAAGCGGGATAATTGTCATCTCGAACCGCTGAATGCATAGCGCCTCAGTCAAATAATATTACTAAAAATATTCATATTCATGAAATCACAACTGCAATATTGCAAAACACATCTTAGCCTTTTGTTGCACAACAAATGTTCTTTTTTTCCATAAAGATTATTTTTATATCCAAAATACCTCTGTTTGGCGTGTTATGTTCAGAAATCCACAGGAAAGAGCGGTCACGACAACGCAGACAAATTCCAAATAATATCCGTAATGTCCACAGAAACATGTCAAAGGTTTTTTATAATCAATCCTCAGGTTGTTTTTAAAATATATAATCAATAATATATCAACCACAAATGTCTTTCACAGTAGGAGAGGGAAAAACAATAGCTGTCTAAATTCATTTGTGCGAGCAAAACTCATGTGACCACTTGACGCAATGTTATCGTTCTGGCTCATTTTTCAAAATAAAAGCCTGAAACTGTGTCTGAAGACTGTTGACACCTCGAGGAAGGGATAGGAAAATTAATCTGGTTTATATCCCTTTAATAAATGGAGCAATGGGAGGCATTGGAACATGGAGTTTTCAAAATAGAAGCCACTTCCTGGTTTGATTTTTCTCAGGGTTTCGCCTGATATATCAATTCTGTTATACACAACAGACAATATTTTGACAGTTTTGGAAACTTTAGAGTGTTTTCTATCCTAATCTGTCAATTATATGCATATTCTAGCATCTGGTCCTGAGAAATAGGATGTTTACTTTGGGAATGTTATTTTTCCAAACATAAAAATAGTGCCCCCTAGCTTCAAGAGGTCAACTGGTGTCAGGGCTCAGTACTAGGTCCTCTCCTGTTCTCAACACTGGTGTTCCCCAGGGCTCAGTACTAGGTCCTCTCCTGTTCTCACCCCTGGTGTCCACCAGGGCTCAGTACTAGGTACTAGGTTTCTTGCTCTCTGTACACCACATCACTTGGTTTAAAGAACTGAACCTACTTCATTCCCTACATGGCCTTGTTTAATTCGATCATCCAGGTGGCTGCTGTTTGTCTGTCCAGAGGTAAACAGGTAAACAGAGCTTTAGATAATCCTTGTTAAAATAGTCCTAGATTAAGATTGAATGGAACACACCTCCTCTCTCCTCTGCTCCCCATCACATTTCATCCACTAACTGCTTCCGTAACCTGATGAAGCCCTGTTTCAGTTTAGGTGGCCTGTTTTAGTTTGTACTAGCCTGGTGGGTTCATTTAATGTGGTTTAACACACAACACAACCCAGTCCACTAACTCACTGAGATGCTCTGCTGTCATTTAGACTGCATCCCAAAAAATAGAGTGCTATTCCCTATATAGTGCACTACTTTTGACCAGATGCCCATGGGGCTCCGTATATAGTGTGCTACTTGGGATTCAGATGCTAACTCTGTTCCATAAACCAATCTGAACTCAATACACTTTCCAATGACTAATACCTAAAGGAAACTGCCCAGACACTGGACCTCCATCGATAGCGTTCGTTACTGTGTCCAGCTCGCTAGACAGTCAGGGAGAATGAGAAATTCCAAAAATCGATGGATAGAGGATAATGTTTTCTAAATTTAACAAAGGAACTGCTCAGTAACGGATTGATAGAAGCCCTGTGCAGACAGACAGTAGGAGATAGAAGCCCTGTGCAGACAGACAGTAGGAGATAGAAGCCCTGTGCAGACAGACAGTAGGAGATAGAAGCCCTGTGCAGAAAGACAGTAGGAGATAGAAGCCCTGTGCAGACAGACAGTAGGAGATAGAAGCCCTGTGCAGACAGACAGCTGGAGTAGAAGCCCTGTGCAGACAGACAGTAGGAGATAGAAGCCCTGTGCAGACAGACATTAGGAGATAGAAGGCCTGTGCAGACAGACAGTGGGAGATAGAAGCCCTGTGCAGACAGACAGTAGGAGATAGAAGCCATGTGCAGACAGACAGTAGTAGTAGAATCCTGTGCAGACAGACAGTAGTAGTAAAGCCCTGTGCAGACAGACAGTAGTAGTAGAAGCCCTGTGCAGACAGACCATAGGAGATAGAAGCCCTGTGCAGACAGACAGTAGGAGATAGAAGCCCTGTGCAGACAGACAGTAGTAGTAGAATCCCTGTGCAGACAGACCGTAGGAGATAGAAGCCCTGAGTGGAAGAAAGTGAATAAGTTACTAACTAACCTCCACTAATCAACCTGTACTAACCAACCTGTACTAACCAACCTCCACTAACCAACCTCCACTATCCAACCTGTACTAACCAACCTGTACTAACCAACCTCCACTAACCAACCTCCACTAACTAAACTCCACTAACCAGCCTCCGCTAACTAAACTCCACTAACCAACCTCCACTAACCAGCCTCCGCTAACTAAACTCCACTAACCAACCTCCACTAACCAGCCTCCACTAACTAAACTCCACTAACCAACCTCCACTAACCAAACTCCACTAACCAACCTCCACTAACCAATCTCCACTAACCAACCTCCACTACCCAACCTCCACTAACCAATCTCCACTAACCAATCTCCACTAACAAACCTCCACTAACCAGCCTCCACTAACTAAACTCCACTAACCAACCTCCACTACCCAACCTCCACTAACCAATCTCCACTAACCAACCTCCACTAACCAACCACCTCTATCCCCTCAATGTAGACTGGGGGCCTGATTTACCATGAAGACTAGAGGTCAGCCTGATGAACCATGAAGACAAGGGCACTGCATTCATCCACCTCTGGCCTGCTCGCCTCCCTACCACTGAGGAAGTACAGTTCCCGCTCAGCCCAGTCAAAACTGTTCGCTGCTCTGGCCCTAACCAATGGTGGAACAAACTCCCTCACGACGCCAGGACAGCTCCAGTCAATCACCACCTTCCGGAGACACCTGAAACCCCACCTCTTTAAGGAATACCTAGGATAGGATAAGTAATCCTTCTCACCCCCCTAAAAGATTTAGATGCACTATTGTAAAGTGGCTGTTCCACTGGATGTCATAAGGTGAATGCACCAATTTGTAGTCGCTCTGGACATTTACTTAAATGTAAATGTAAATGTAAGACTGGGGGCCAGCCTGATGAACCAAACTACTCAGTAATCTCCATGGAGACTGGGGCCAGCCTGATGAACCAAACTACTCAGTAATCTCCTCCATGAAGACTGGGGCCAGCCTGATGAACCAAACTACTCAGTAATCTCCATGGAGACTGGGGGCCAGCCTGATGAACCAAACTACTCAGTAATCTCCTCCATGAAGACTGGAGGCCAGCCTGATGAACCAAACTACTCAGTAATCTCCTCCATGAAGACTGGGGGCCAGCCTGATGAACCAAACTACTCAGTAATCTCCATGGAGACTGGAGGTCAGTATGATGAACCAAACTACTCATTAATCTCCATGGAGACTGGGGTCAGCCTGATGAACCAAACTACTCAGTAATCTCCCTGAAGACTGGGGTCATCCTGATGAACCAAACTACTCAGTAATCTCCTCCATGAAGAATGGGGATCAGCCTGATGAACCAAACTACTCAGTAATCTCCATGAAGACTGGGGATCAGCCTGATGAACCAAACTACTCAGTAATCTCCTCCATGAAGACTGGGGATCAGCCTGATGAACCAAACTACTCAGTAATCTCCTCCATGAAGACTGGAGGTCAGCCTGATGAACCAAACTACTCAGTAATCTCCTCCATGAAGACTGGGGATCAGCCTGAAAACCAAACTACTCAGTAATCTCCTCCATGAAGACTGGGGATCAGCCTGATGAACCAAACTACTCAGTAATCTCCTCCATGAAGACTGGGGGTCAGCCTGATGAACCAAACTACTCAGTAATCTCCTCCATGAAGACTGGGGATCAGCCTGATGAACCAAACTACTCAGTAATCTCCTCCATGGAGACTGGGGGCCAGCCTGATGAACCAAACTGCTCAGTAATCTCCTCCATGGAGACTGGGGCCAGCCTGATGAACCAAACTACTCAGTAATCTCCTCCATGAAGACTGGGGGTCAGCCTGATGAACCAAACTACTCAGTAATCTCCTCCATGGAGACTGGGGCCAGCCTGATGAACCAAACTACTCATTAATCTCCCTGAAGACTGGGGTCAGCCTGATGAACCAAACTACTCAGTAATCTCCCTGAAGACTGGGGGTCAGCCTGATGAACCAAACTGCTCAGTAATCTCCTCCATGGAGACTGGGGGCCAGCCTGATGAACCAAACTACTCAGTAATCTCCTCCATGAAGACTGGGGGCCAGCCTGATGAACCAAACTACTCAGTAATCTCCATGGAGACTGGGGGCCAGCCTGATGAACCAAACTACTCAGTAATCTCCTCCATGAAGACTGGAGGCCAGCCTGATGAACCAAACTACTCAGTAATCTCCTCCATGAAGACTGGGGGCCAGCCTGATGAACCAAACTACTCAGTAATCTCCATGGAGACTGGAGGTCAGTATGATGAACCAAACTACTCATTAATCTCCATGGAGACTGGGGTCAGCCTGATGAACCAAACTACTCAGTAATCTCCCTGAAGACTGGGGGTCATCCTGATGAACCAAACTACTCAGTAATCTCCTCCATGAAGAATGGGGATCAGCCTGATGAACCAAACTACTCAGTAATCTCCATGAAGACTGGGGATCAGCCTGATGAATCAAACTACTCAGTAATCTCCTCCATGAAGACTGGGGATCAGCCTGATGAACCAAACTACTCAGTAATCTCCTCCATGAAGACTGGAGGTCAGCCTGATGAACCAAACTACTCAGTAATCTCCTCCATGAAGACTGGGGGTCAGCCTGATGAACCAAACTACTCAGTAATCTCCTCCATGAAGACTGGGGATCAGCCTGATGAACCAAACTACTCAGTAATCTCCTCCATGAAGACTGGGGGTCAGCCTGATGAACCAAACTACTCAGTAATCTCCTCCATGAAGACTGGGGATCAGCCTGATGAACCAAACTACTCAGTAATCTCCTCCATGGAGACTGGGGGCCAGCCTGATGAACCAAACTGCTCAGTAATCTCCTCCATGGAGACTGGGGCCAGCCTGATGAACCAAACTACTCAGTAATCTCCTCCATGAAGACTGGGGTCAGCCTGATGAACCAAACTACTCAGTAATCTCCTCCATGGAGACTGGGGCCAGCCTGATGAACCAAACTACTCATTAATCTCCCTGAAGACTGGGGTCAGCCTGATGAACCAAACTACTCAGTAATCTCCCTGAAGACTGGGGTCAGCCTGATGAACCAAACTGCTCAGTAATCTCCTCCATGGAGACTGGGGGCCAGCCTGATGAACCAAACTACTCAGTAATCTCCTCCATGTAGACTGGGGTCAGCCTGATGAACCAAACTACTCAGTAATCTCCCTGAAGACTGGGGGTCAGCCTGATGAACCAAACTACTCAGTAATCTCCCTGAAGACTGGGGTCAGCCTGATGAACCAAACTACTCAGTAATCTCCCTGAAGACTGGGGTCATCCTGATGAACCAAACTACTCAGTAATCTCCTCCATGTAGACTGGGGTCAGCCTGATGAACCAAACTACTCAGTAATCTCCCTGAAGACTGGGGGTCAGTCTGATGAACCAAACTACTCAGTAATCTCCTCCATGTAGACTGGAGGTCAGCCTGATGAACCAAACTACTCAGTAATCTCCATGAAGACTGGGGTCAGCCTGATGAACCAAACTACTCAGTAATCTCCATGGAGACTGGGGGTCAGCCTGATGAACCATGAAGACTGGGGTCAGCCTGATGAACCAAACTACTCAGTAATCTCCTCCATGAAGACTGGGGTCAACCTGATGAACCATGAAGACTGGGGTCAGCCTGATGAACCAAACTACTCAGTAATCTCCTCCATGAAGACTGGGGTCAACCTGATGAACCATGAAGACTGGGGATCAGCCTGATGAACCAAACTACTCAGTAATCTCCTCCATGAAGACTGAGGGTCAGCCTGATGAACCAAACTACTCAGTAATCTCCATGAAGACTGGGGTCAGCCTGATGAACCAAACTACTCAGTAATCTCCTCCATGAAGACTGGAGGTCAGCCTGATGAGCCATGAAGACTGGGGTCAGCCTGATGAACCAAACTACTCAGTAATCTCCTTCATGAAGACTGGGGGTCAGCCTGATGAACCAAACTACTCAGTAATCTCCTCCATGAAGACTGGGGTCAACCTGATGAACCAAACTACTCAGTAATCTCCATGAAGACTGGGGTCAGCCTGATGAACCAAACTACTCAGTAATCTCCTCCATGAAGACTGGGGATCAGCCTGATGAACCAAACTACTCAGTAATCTCCATGAAGACTGGGGTCAGCCTGATGAACCAAACTACTCAGTAATCTCCTCATGAAGACTGGAGGTCAGCCTGATGAACCAAACTACTCAGTAATCTCCTCCATGAAGACTGGGGGTCAGCCTGATGAACCAAACTACTCAGTAATCTAACACATGAAGACTGGAGGTCAGCCTGATGAACAAAACTACTCAGTAATCTCCTCCATGAAGACTGGGGATTAGCCTGATGAACCAAACTACTCAGTAATCTCCATGAAGACTGGGGATCAGCCTGATGAATCAAACTACTCAGTAATCTCCTCCATGAAGACTGGGGATCAGCCTGATGAACCAAACTACTCAGTAATCTACTCCATGAAGACTGGAGGTCAGCCTGATGAACCAAACTACTCAGTAATCTTCTCCATGAAGACTGGGGATCAGCCTGAAAAACCAAACTATTCAGTAATCTCCTCCATGAAGACTGGGGATCAGCCTGATGAACCAAACTACTCAGTAATCTCCTCCATGAAGACTGGGGTCAGCCTGATGAACCAAACTACTCAGTAATCTCCTCCATGAAGACTGGGGATCAGCCTGATGAACCAAACTACTCAGTAATCTCCTCCATGAAGACTGGAGGTCAGCCTGATGAACCAAACTACTCAGTAATCTCCTCCATGAAGACTGGGGATCAGCCTGAAAAACCAAACTACTCAGTAATCTCCTCCATGAAGACTGGGGATCAGCCTGATGAACCAAACTACTCAGTAATCTCCTCCATGAAGACTGGGGGTCAGCCTGATGAACCAAACTACTCAGTAATCTCCTCCATGAAGACTGGGGATCAGCCTGATGAACCAAACTACTCAGTAATCTCCTCCATGGAGACTGGGGGCCAGCCTGATGAACCAAACTGCTCAGTAATCTCCTCCATGGAGACTGGGGCCAGCCTGATGAACCAAACTACTCAGTAATCTCCTCCATGAAGACTGGGGTCAGCCTGATGAACCAAACTACTCAGTAATCTCCTCCATGGAGACTGGGGGCCAGCCTGATGAACCAAACTACTCATTAATCTCCCTGAAGACTGGGGTCAGCCTGATGAACCAAACTACTCAGTAATCTCCCTGAAGACTGGGGGTCAGCCTGATGAACCAAACTGCTCAGTAATCTCCTCCATGGAGACTGGGGGCCAGCCTGATGAACCAAACTACTCAGTAATCTCCTCCATGTAGACTGGGGTCAGCCTGATGAACCAAACTACTCAGTAATCTCCCTGAAGACTGGGGGTCAGCCTGATGAACCAAACTACTCAGTAATCTCCCTGAAGACTGGGGTCAGCCTGATGAACCAAACTACTCAGTAATCTCCCTGAAGACTGGGGGTCATCCTGATGAACCAAACTACTCAGTAATCTCCTCCATGTAGACTGGGGTCAGCCTGATGAACCAAACTACTCAGTAATCTCCCTGAAGACTGGGGGTCAGTCTGATGAACCAAACTACTCAGTAATCTCCTCCATGTAGACTGGAGGTCAGCCTGATGAACCAAACTACTCAGTAATCTCCATGAAGACTGGGGGTCAGCCTGATGAACCAAACTACTCAGTAATCTCCTCCATGAAGACTGGGGTCAGCCTGATGAACCAAACTACTCAGTAATCTCCTCCATGAAGACTGGGGTCAACCTGATGAACCAAACTACTCAGTAATCTCCATGAAGACTGGGGTCAGCCTGATGAACCAAACTACTCAGTAATCTCCTCCATGAAGACTGGGGATCAGCCTGATGAACCAAACTACTCAGTAATCTCCTCCATGAAGACTGGGGTCAACCTGATGAACCAAACTACTCAGTAATCTCCATGAAGACTGGGGTCAGCCTGATGAACCAAACTACTCAGTAATCTCCTCCATGAAGACTGGGGATCAGCCTGATGAACCAAACTACTCAGTAATCTCCATGAAGACTGGGGGTCAGCCTGATGAACCAAACTACTCAGTAATCTCCATGAAGACTGGGGGTCAGCCTGATGAACCAAACTACTCAGTAATCTCCTCCATGAAGACTGGAGGTCAGCCTGATGAACCAAACTACTCAGTAATCTCCATGGAGACTGGGGTCAGCCTGATGAACCAAACTACTCAGTAATCTCCTCCATGAAGACTGGGGGTCAACCTGATGAACCATGAAGACTGGGGTCAGCCTGATTAACCAAACTACTCAGTAATCTCCTCCATGAAGACTGGGGATCAGCCTGATGAACCAAACTAATCATTAATCTCCTCCATGAAGACTGGGGATCAGCCTGATGAACCAAACCACTCAGTAATCTCCATGAAGACTGGGGATCAGCCTGATGAACCAAACTACTCAGTAATCTCCTCCATGAAGACTGGGGATCAGCCTGATGAACCAAACTACTCAGTAATCTCCTCCATGAAGACTGGGGAACAGCCTGATGAACCAAACCACTCAGTAATCTACCTTGAAGACTGGGGATCAGCCTGATGAACCAAACTACTCAGTAATCTCCATGAAGACTGGGGATCAGCCTGATGAATCAAACTACTCAGTAATCTCCTCCATGAAGACTGGGGGTCAGCCTGATGAACCAAACTACTCAATAATCTCCTCCATGAAGACTGGGGTCAGCCTGATGAAACAAACTACTCATTAATCTCCTCCATGAAGACTGGGGTCAGCCTGATGAACCAAACTACTCATTAATCTCCTCCATGAAGACTGGGGATCAGCCTGATGAACCAAACTACTCAGTAATCTCCATGAAGACTGGGGATCAGCCTGATGAATCAAACTACTCAGTAATCTCCTCCATGAAGACTGGGGGTCAGCCTGATGAACCAAACTACTCAATAATCTCCTCCATGAAGACTGGGGATCAGCCTGATGAACCAAACTACTCAGTAATCTACTCCATGAAGACTGTGGGTCAGCCTGATGAACCAAACTACTCAGTAATCTAACACATGAAGACTGGGGGTCAGCCTGATGAACCAAACGACTCAGTAATCTCCATGGAGACTGGGGGTCAGCCTGATGAACCAAACTACTCAGTAATCTCCTCCATGAAGACTGGGGTCAGCCTGATGAACCAAACTACCAGTAATCTCTATGAAGACTGGAGGTCAGCCTGATGAACCAAACTACTCAGTAATCTCCTCCATGAAGACTGGGGGCCAGCCTGATGAACCAAACTACTCAGTAATCTCCTCCATGAAGACTGGGGTCAGCCTGATGAACCAAACTACTCAGTAATCTCCATGAAGACTGGGGGTCAGCCTGATGAACCAAACTACTCAGTAATCTCCCTGAAGACTGGGGGTCAGCCTGATGAACCAAACTACTCAGTAATCTCCTCCATGGAGACTGGAGGTAAGCCTGATGAACCAAACTACTCAGTAATCTCCATGGAGACTGGGGTCAGCCTGATGAACCAAACTACTCAGTAATCTCCTCCATGAAGACTGGGATCAGCCTGAAAAACCAAACTACTCAGTAATCTCCTCCATGAAGACTGGGATCAGCCTGATGAACCAAACTACTCAGTAATCTCCTCCATGGAGACTGGGGCCAGCCTGATGAACCAAACTGCTCAGTAATCTCCTCCATGGAGACTGGGGGCCAGCCTGATGAACCAAACTACTCAGTAATCTCCTCCATGAAGACTGGGGTCAGCCTGATGAACCAAACTACTCAGTAATCTCCTCCATGGAGACTGGGGGCCAGCCTGATGAACCAAACTACTCATTAATCTCCCTGAAGACTGGGGGTCAGCCTGATGAACCAAACTACTCAGTAATCTCCCTGAAGACTGGGGGTCAGCCTGATGAACCAAACTGCTCAGTAATCTCCTCCATGGAGACTGGGGGCCAGCCTGATGAACCAAACTACTCAGTAATCTCCTCCATGTAGACTGGGGTCAGCCTGATGAACCAAACTACTCAGTAATCTCCCTGAAGACTGGGGTCAGCCTGATGAACCAAACTACTCAGTAATCTCCCTGAAGACTGGGGTCAGCCTGATGAACCAAACTACTCAGTAATCTCCCTGAAGACTGGGGGTCATCCTGATGAACCAAACTACTCAGTAATCTCCTCCATGTAGACTGGGGTCAGCCTGATGAACCAAACTACTCAGTAATCTCCCTGAAGACTGGGGTCAGTCTGATGAACCAAACTACTCAGTAATCTCCTCCATGTAGACTGGAGGTCAGCCTGATGAACCAAACTACTCAGTAATCTCCATGAAGACTGGGGTCAGCCTGATGAACCAAACTACTCAGTAATCTCCTCCATGAAGACTGGGGGTCAGCCTGATGAACCAAACTACTCAGTAATCTCCTCCATGAAGACTGGGGTCAACCTGATGAACCAAACTACTCAGTAATCTCCATGAAGACTAGGGGTCAGCCTGATGAACCAAACTACTCAGTAATCTCCTCCATGAAGACTGGGGGTCAGCCTGATGAACCAAACTACTCAGTAATCTCCTCCATGAAGACTGGGGGTCAGCCTGATGAACCAAACTACTCAGTAATCTCCATGAAGACTGGGGGTCAGCCTGATGAACCAAACTACTCAGTAATCTCCATGAAGACTGGGGGTCAGCCTGATGAACCAAACTACTCAGTAATCTCCATGAAGACTGGGGGTCAGCCTGATGAACCAAACTACTCAGTAATCTCCATGAAGACTGGGGGTCAGCCTGATGAACCAAACTACTCAGTAATCTCCTCCATGAAGACTGGAGGTCAGCCTGATGAACCAAACTACTCAGTAATCTCCATGGAGACTGGGGGTCAGCCTGATGAACCAAACTACTCAGTAATCTCCTCCATGAAGACTGGGGGTCAGCCTGATGAGCCATGAAGACTGGGGTCAGCCTGATTAACCAAACTACTCAGTAATCTCCTCCATGAAGACTGGGGATCAGCCTGATGAACCAAACTAATCATTAATCTCCTCCATGAAGACTGGGGTCAGCCTGATGAACCAAACTACTCATTAATCTCCATGAAGACTGGGGAACAGCCTGATGAACCAAACTACTCAGTAATCTCCTCCATGAAGACTGGGGATCAGCCTGATGAACCAAACTACTCAGTAATCTCCTCCATGAAGACTGGGGATTAGCCTGATGAACCAAACTACTCAGTAATCTCCTCCATGAAGACTGGGGATCAGCCTGATGAACCAAACTACTCAGTAATCTCCATGAAGACTGGGATCAGCCTGATGAACCAAACTACTCAGTAATCTCCTCCATGAAGACTGGAGGTCAGCCTGATGAACCAAACTACTCAGTAATCTCCTCCATGAAGACTGGGGGTCAGCCTGATGAAACAAACTACTCATTAATCTCCTCCATGAAGACTGGGGTCAGCCTGATGAACCAAACTACTCATTAATCTCCTCCATGAAGACTGGGGATCAGCCTGATGAACCAAACTACTCAGTAATCTCCATGAAGACTGGGGATCAGCCTGATGAACCAAACTACTCAGTAATCTCCTCCATGAAGACTGGGGTCAGCCTGATGAACCAAACTACTCATTAATCTCCTCCATGAAGACTGGGGATCAGCCTGATGAACCAAACTACTCAGTAATCTCCTCCATGAAGACTGGGGATCAGCCTGATGCACCAAACTACTCAGTAATCTCCTCCATGAAGACTGGGGGTCAGCCTGATGAACCAAACTACTCAGTAATCTCTATGAAGACTGGAGGTCAGCCTGATGAACCAAACTACTCAGTAATCTACTCCATGAAGACTGGGGGTCAGCCTGATGAACCAAACTACTCAGTAATCTCTATGAAGACTGGAGGTCAGCCTGATGAACCAAACTACTCAGTAATCTCCTCCATGAAGACTGGGGGCCAGCCTGATGAACCAAACTACTCAGTAATCTCCTCCATGAAGACTGGGGTCAGCCTGATGAACCAAACTACTCAGTAATCTCCATGAAGACTGGGGTCAGCCTGATGAACCAAACTACTCAGTAATCTCCTGAAGACTGGGGGTCAGCCTGATGAACCAAACTACTCAGTAATCTCCTCCATGGAGACTGGAGGTAAGCCTGATGAACCAAACTACTCAGTAATCTCCATGGAGACTGGGGGTCAGCCTGATGAACCAAACTACTCAGTAATCTCCTCCATGAAGACTGAGGGTCAGCCTGATGAACCAAACTACTCAGTAATCTGATCCATGTAGACTGGGGGTCAGCCTGATGAACCAAACTACTCAGTAATCTCCTCCATGAAGACTGGGGGTCAGCCTGATGAACCAAACTACTCAGTAATCTCCATGAAGACTGGGGTCAGCCTGATGAACCAAACTACTCAGTAATCTCCTCCATGAAGACTGGAGGTCAGCCTGATGAACCATGAAGACTGGGGGCCAGCCTGATGAACCAAACTACTCAGTAATCTCCATGGAGACTGGAGGTCAGCCTGATGAACCAAACTACTCAGTAATCTCTCCATGAAGACTGGGGATCAGCCTGATGAACCAAACTACTCAGTAATCTCCATGAAGACTGGGGATCAGCCTGATGAACCAAACTACTCAGTAATCTCCTCCATGAAGACTGGAGGTCAGCCTGATGAACCAAACTACTCAGTAATCTCCTCCATGAAGACTGGGGATCAGCCTGATGAACCAAACTACTCAGTAATCTCCTCCATGAAGACTGGGGATTAGCCTGATGAACCAAACTACTCAGTAATCTCCTCCATGAAGACTGGGGATCAGCCTGATGAACCAAACTACTCAGTAATCTCCATGAAGACTGGGGATCAGCCTGATGAACCAAACTACTCAGTAATCTCTCCATGAAGACTGGAGGTCAGCCTGATGAACCAAACTACTCAGTAATCTCCTCCATGAAGACTGGGGGTCAGCCTGATGAAACAAACTACTCATTAATCTCCTCCATGAAGACTGGGGGTCAGCCTGATGAACCAAACTACTCATTAATCTCCTCCATGAAGACTGGGGATCAGCCTGATGAACCAAACTACTCAGTAATCTCCATGAAGACTGGGGATCAGCCTGATGAACCAAACTACTCAGTAATCTCCTCCATGAAGACTGGGGTCAGCCTGATGAACCAAACTACTCATTAATCTCCTCCATGAAGACTGGGGATCAGCCTGATGAACCAAACTACTCAGTAATCTCCTCCATGAAGACTGGGGATCAGCCTGATGCACCAAACTACTCAGTAATCTCCTCCATGAAGACTGGGGTCAGCCTGATGAACCAAACTACTCAGTAATCTCTATGAAGACTGGAGGTCAGCCTGATGAACCAAACTACTCAGTAATCTACTCCATGAAGACTGGGGGTCAGCCTGATGAACCAAACTACTCAGTAATCTCTATGAAGACTGGAGGTCAGCCTGATGAACCAAACTACTCAGTAATCTCCTCCATGAAGACTGGGGGCCAGCCTGATGAACCAAACTACTCAGTAATCTCTCCATGAAGACTGGGGGTCAGCCTGATGAACCAAAGCCTCAGTAATCTCCATGAAGACTGGGGTCAGCCTGATGAACCAAACTACTCAGTAATCTCCCTGAAGACTGGGGGTCAGCCTGATGAACCAAACTACTCAGTAATCTCCTCCATGGAGACTGGAGGTAAGCCTGATGAACCAAACTACTCAGTAATCTCCATGGAGACTGGGGTCAGCCTGATGAACCAAACTACTCAGTAATCTCCTCCATGAAGACTGAGGGTCAGCCTGATGAACCAAACTACTCAGTAATCTGATCCATGTAGACTGGGGGTCAGCCTGATGAACCAAACTACTCAGTAATCTCCTCCATGAAGACTGGGGTCAGCCTGATGAACCAAACTACTCAGTAATCTCCATGAAGACTGGGGTCAGCCTGATGAACCAAACTACTCAGTAATCTCCTCCATGAAGACTGGAGGTCAGCCTGATGAACCATGAAGACTGGGGGCCAGCCTGATGAACCAAACTACTCAGTAATCTCCATGGAGACTGAGGTCAGCCTGATGAACCAAACTACTCAGTAATCTCCTCCATGAAGACTGGGGATCAGCCTGATGAACCAAACTACTCAGTAATCTCCATGAAGACTGGGGATCAGCCTGATGAACCAAACTACTCAGTAATCTCCTCCATGAAGACTGGAGGTCAGCCTGATGAACCAAACTACTCAGTAATCTCCTCCATGAAGACTGGGGTCAGCCTGATGAAACAAACTACTCATTAATCTCCTCCATGAAGACTGGGGTCAGCCTGATGAACCAAACTACTCATTAATCTCCTCCATGAAGACTGGGGATCAGCCTGATGAACCAAACTACTCAGTAATCTCCATGAAGACTGGGGATCAGCCTGATGAACCAAACTACTCAGTAATCTCCTCCATGAAGACTGGGGGTCAGCCTGATGAACCAAACTACTCATTAATCTCCTCCATGAAGACTGGGGATCAGCCTGATGAACCAAACTACTCAGTAATCTCCTCCATGAAGACTGGGGATCAGCCTGATGCACCAAACTACTCAGTAATCTCCTCCATGAAGACTGGGGTCAGCCTGATGAACCAAACTACTCAGTAATCTCTATGAAGACTGGAGGTCAGCCTGATGAACCAAACTACTCAGTAATCTACTCCATGAAGACTGGGGTCAGCCTGATGAACCAAACTACTCAGTAATCTCTATGAAGACTGGAGGTCAGCCTGATGAACCAAACTACTCAGTAATCTCCTCCATGGAGACTGGGGCCAGCCTGATGAACCAAACTACTCAGTAATCTCCTCCATGAAGACTGGGGTCAGCCTGATGAACCAAACTACTCAGTAATCTCCATGAAGACTGGGGGTCAGCCTGATGAACCAAACTACTCAGTAATCTCCTGAAGACTGGGGGTCAGCCTGATGAACCAAACTACTCAGTAATCTCCTCCATGGAGACTGGAGGTAAGCCTGATGAACCAAACTACTCAGTAATCTCCATGGAGACTGGGGGTCAGCCTGATGAACCAAACTACTCAGTAATCTCCTCCATGAAGACTGAGGGTCAGCCTGATGAACCAAACTACTCAGTAATCTGATCCATGTAGACTGGGGGTCAGCCTGATGAACCAAACTACTCAGTAATCTCCTCCATGAAGACTGGGGTCAGCCTGATGAACCAAACTACTCAGTAATCTCCATGAAGACTGGGGTCAGCCTGATGAACCAAACTACTCAGTAATCTCCTCCATGAAGACTGGAGGTCAGCCTGATGAACCATGAAGACTGGGGGCCAGCCTGATGAACCAAACTACTCAGTAATCTCCATGGAGACTGGAGGTCAGCCTGATGAACCAAACTACTCAGTAATCTCCTCCATGAAGACTGGAGGTCAGCCTGATGAACCAAACTACTCAGTAATCTCCTCCATGAAGACTGGGGATCAGCCTGATGAACCAAACTACTCAGTAATCTCCTCCATGAAGACTGGGGATCAGCCTGATGCACCAAACTACTCAGTAATCTCCTCCATGAAGACTGGGGTCAGCCTGATGAACCAAACTACTCAGTAATCTCTATGAAGACTGGAGGTCAGCCTGATGAACCAAACTACTCAGTAATCTACTCCATGAAGACTGGGGTCAGCCTGATGAACCAAACTACTCAGTAATCTCTATGAAGACTGGAGGTCAGCCTGATGAACCAAACTACTCAGTAATCTCCTCCATGAAGACTGGGGCCAGCCTGATGAACCAAACTACTCAGTAATCTCCTCCATGAAGACTGGGGGTCAGCCTGATGAACCAAACTACTCAGTAATCTCCATGAAGACTGGGGGTCAGCCTGATGAACCAAACTACTCAGTAATCTCCCTGAAGACTGGGGTCAGCCTGATGAACCAAACTACTCAGTAATCTCCTCCATGGAGACTGGAGGTAAGCCTGATGAACCAAACTACTCAGTAATCTCCATGGAGACTGGGGGTCAGCCTGATGAACCAAACTACTCAGTAATCTCCTCCATGAAGACTGAGGGTCAGCCTGATGAACCAAACTACTCAGTAATCTGATCCATGTAGACTGGGGTCAGCCTGATGAACCAAACTACTCAGTAATCTCCTCCATGAAGACTGGGGTCAGCCTGATGAACCAAACTACTCAGTAATCTCCATGAAGACTGGGGTCAGCCTGATGAACCAAACTACTCAGTAATCTCCTCCATGAAGACTGGAGGTCAGCCTGATGAACCATGAAGACTGGGGGCCAGCCTGATGAACCAAACTACTCAGTAATCTCCATGGAGACTGGAAGTCAGCCTGATGAACCAAACTACTCAGTAATCTCCTCCATGAAGACTGGGGATCAGCCTGATGAACCAAACTACTCAGTAATCTCCATGAAGACTGGGGATCAGCCTGATGAACCAAACTACTCAGTAATCTCCTCCATGAAGACTGGAGGTCAGCCTGATGAACCAAACTACTCAGTAATCTCCTCCATGAAGACTGGGGTCAGCCTGATGAAACAAACTACTCATTAATCTCCTCCATGAAGACTGGGGTCAGCCTGATGAACCAAACTACTCATTAATCTCCTCCATGAAGACTGGGGATCAGCCTGATGAACCAAACTACTCAGTAATCTCCATGAAGACTGGGGATCCATGAACCAAACTAAGACATGAAGGGGATCAGCCTGATGAACCAAACTACTCAGTAATCTCCTCCATGAAGACTGGAGGTCAGCCTGATGAACCAAACTACTCAGTAATCTCCTCCATGAAGACTGGGGTCAGCCTGATGAAACAAACTACTCATTAATCTCCATGAAGACTGGGGTCAGCCTGATGAACCAAACTACTCATTAATCTCCTCCATGAAGACTGGGGATCAGCCTGATGAACCAAACTACTCAGTAATCTCCATGAAGACTGGGGATCAGCCTGATGAACCAAACTACTCAGTAATCTCCTCCATGAAGACTGGGGTCAGCCTGATGAACCAAACTACTCATTAATCTCCTCCATGAAGACTGGGGATCAGCCTGATGAACCAAACTACTCAGTAATCTCCTCCATGAAGACTGGGGATCAGCCTGATGCACCAAACTACTCAGTAATCTCCTCCATGAAGACTGGGGGTCAGCCTGATGAACCAAACTACTCAGTAATCTCTATGAAGACTGGAGGTCAGCCTGATGAACCAAACTACTCAGTAATCTACTCCATGAAGACTGGGGTCAGCCTGATGAACCAAACTACTCAGTAATCTCTATGAAGACTGGAGGTCAGCCTGATGAACCAAACTACTCAGTAATCTCCTCCATGAAGACTGGGGGCCAGCCTGATGAACCAAACTACCAGTAATCTCCTCCATGAAGACTGGGGTCAGCCTGATGAACCAAACTACTCAGTAATCTCCATGAAGACTGGGGTCAGCCTGATGAACCAAACTACTCAGTAATCTCCTGAAGACTGGGGGTCAGCCTGATGAACCAAACTACTCAGTAATCTCCTCCATGGAGACTGGAGGTAAGCCTGATGAACCAAACTACTCAGTAATCTCCATGGAGACTGGGGGTCAGCCTGATGAACCAAACTACTCAGTAATCTCCTCCATGAAGACTGAGGGTCAGCCTGATGAACCAAACTACTCAGTAATCTGATCCATGTAGACTGGGGTCAGCCTGATGAACCAAACTACTCAGTAATCTCCTCCATGAAGACTGGGGTCAGCCTGATGAACCAAACTACTCAGTAATCTCCATGAAGACTGGGGGTCAGCCTGATGAACCAAACTACTCAGTAATCTCCTCCATGAAGTCAGCCTGATGAACCATGAAGACTGGGGGCCAGCCTGATGAACCAAACTACTCAGTAATCTCCATGAAGACTGGGGTCAGCCTGATGAACCAAACTACTCAGTAATCTCCTCCATGAAGACTGGGGTCAGCCTGATGAACCAAACTACTCAGTAATCTCCATGAAGACTGGGGCTCAGCCTGATGAACCAAACTACTCAGTAATCTCCTCCATGAAGACTGGAGGTCAGCCTGATGAACCAAACTACTCAGTAATCTCCTCCATGAAGACTGGGGGTCAGCCTGATGAACCAAACTACTCAGTAATCTCCTCCATGAAGACTGGGGGTCAGCCTGATGAACCAAACTACTCAGTAATCTCCTCCATGAAGACTGGGGTCAGCCTGATGAACCAAACTACTCAGTAATCTCCTCCATGAAGACTGGAGGTCAGCCTGATGAACCAAACTACTCAGTAATCTCCTCCATGAAGACTGGGGGTCAGCCTGATGAACCAAACTACTCAGTAATCTCCTCCATGAAGACTGGGGGTCAGCCTGATGAACCAAACTACTCAGTAATCTCCTCCATGAAGACTGGAGGTCAGCCTGATGAACCAAACTACTCAGTAATCTCCTCCATGAAGACTGGAGGTCAGCCTGATGAACCAAACTACTCAGTAATCTCCTCAATGAAGACTGGAGGTCAGCCTGATGAACCAAACTACTCAGTAATCTACTCCATGAAGACTGGGGTCAGCCTGATGAACCAAACTACTCAGTAATCTCCATGAAGACTGGAGGTCAGCCTGATGAACCAAACTACTCAGTAATCCTCCATGGAGACTGGGGGCCAGCCTGATGAACCAAACTACTCAGTAATCTCTCCATGAAGACTGGGGTCAGCCTGATGAACCAAACTACTCAGTAATCTCCATGAAGACTGGGGGTCAGCCTGATGAACCAAACTACTCAGTAATCTCCCTGAAGACTGGGGTCAGCCTGATGAACCAAACTACTCAGTAATCTCCTCCATGGAGACTGGAGGTAAGCCTGATGAACCAAACTACTCAGTAATCTCCATGGAGACTGGGGGTCAGCCTGATGAACCAAACTACTCAGTAATCTCCTCCATGAAGACTGGGGGTCAGCCTGATGTACCAAACCACTCAGTAATCTCCATGAAGACTGGGGTCAGCCTGATGAACCAAACTACTCAGTAATCTCCTCCATGAAGACTGGGGGTCAGCCTGATGAACCAAACTACTCAGTAATCTCCATGAAGACTGGGGGTCAGCCTGATGAACCAAACTACTCAGTAATCTCCTCCATGAAGACTGGAGGTCAGCCTGATGAACCAAACTACTCAGTAATCTCTCCATGAAGACTGGGGGTCAGCCTGATGAACCAAACTACTCAGTAATCTCCTCCATGAAGACTGGAGGTCAGCCTGATGAACCAAACTACTCAGTAATCTCCTCCATGAAGACTGGGGGTCAGCCTGATGAACCAAACTACTCAGTAATCTCCTCCATGAAGACTGGGGTCAGCCTGATGAACCAAACTACTCAGTAATCTCCTCCATGAAGACTGGGGGTCAGCCTGATGAACCAAACTACTCAGTAATCTCTCCATGAAGACTGGAGGTCAGCCTGATGAACCAAAACCAAACTACTGAAGACTGGGGTCAGATGAACCAAACTACTCAGTAATCTCCATGAAGACTGGAGGTCAGCCTGATGAACCAAACTACTCAGTAATCTCCTCCATGAAGACTGGAGGTCAGCCTGATGAACCAAACTACTCAGTAATCTCCTCCATGAAGACTGGGGTCAGCCTGATGAACCAAACTACTCAGTAATCTCCATGAAGACTGGGGGTCAGCCTGATGAACCAAACTACTCAGTAATCTCCCATGAAGACTGGGGTCAGCCTGATGAACCAAACTACTCAGTAATCTCCTCCATGAAGACTGGAGGTCAGCCTGATGAACCAAACTACTCAGTAATCTCTCCATGAAGACTGGGGGTCAGCCTGATGAACCAAACTACTCAGTAATCTCCTCCATGAAGACTGGGGTCAGCCTGATGAACCAAACTACTCAGTAATCTCCTCCATGAAGACTGGGGGTCAGCCTGATGAACCAAACTACTCAGTAATCTCTCCATGAAGACTGGAGGTCAGCCTGATGAACCAAACTACTCAGTAATCTCCATGAAGACTGGGGTCAGCCTGATGAACCAAACCAAACTACTGAAGACTGTAATATCCTCCATGAAGACTGGGGGCCAGCCTGATGAACCAAACTACTCAGTAATCTCCATGGAGAATGGAGGTCAGCCTGATGAACCAAACTACTCAGTAATCTCCTCCATGAAGAATGGGGTCAGCCTGATGAACCAAACTACTCAGTAATCTCCATGAAGACTGGGGGTCAGCCTGATGAACCAAACTACTCAGTAATCTCCTCCATGAAGACTGGAGGTCAGCCTGATGAACCAAACTACTCAGTAATCTCTCCATGAAGACTGGGGGTCAGCCTGATGAACCAAACTACTCAGTAATCTCCTCCATGAAGACTGGGGGTCAGCCTGATGAACCAAACTACTCAGTAATCTCCTCCATGAAGACTGGAGGTCAGCCTGATGAACCAAACTACTCAGTAATCTCCATGAAGACTGGGGGTCAGCCTGATGAACCAAACTACTCAGTAATCTCCTCCATGAAGACTGGGGGTCAGCCTGATGAACCAAACTACTCAGTAATCTCCTCCATGAAGACTGGGGGTCAGCCTGATGAACCAAACTACTCAGTAATCTCCTCCATGAAGACTGGAGGTCAGCCTGATGAACCAAACTACTCAGTAATCTCCTCCATGAAGACTGGGGGTCAGCCTGATGAACCAAACTACTCAGTAATCTCCATGGAGACTGGAGGTCAGCCTGATGAACCAAACTACTCAGTAATCTCTCCATTGTGACTGGAGGTCAGCCTGATGAACCAAACTACTCAGTAATCTCCTCCATGAAGACTGGGGGTCAGCCTGATGAACCAAACTACTCAGTAATCTCCTCCATGAAGACTGGGGTCAGCCTGATGAACCAAACTACTCAGTAATCTCCATGAAGACTGGGGGTCAGCCTGATGAACCAAAACCAGTAATGAAGACTGGGGTCAGCCTGATGAACCAAACAGCCTCCATGGACTGTAACCCTGATGAAGACTGGAGACTGGGGGTCAGCCTGATGAACCAAACTACTCAGTAATCTCCTCCATGAAGACTGGGGTCAGCCTGATGATCCAAACTACTCAGTAATCTCCTCCATGAAGACTGGGGGTCAGCCTGATGAACCAAACTACTCAGTAATCTCCTCCATGAAGACTGGGGTCAGCCTGATGAACCAAACTACTCAGTAATCTCCATGA
>NC_068455.1:2334994-2463710 GCF_023373465.1 Oncorhynchus keta
GGAGGGGGAGGGTCATGTAAATATGGGAGGGTCATGTAAATGCGGGAGGGGGAGGGTCATGTAAATGAGGGAGGGGGAGGGTCATGTAAGGGCTTTTTCAATTTCAGTCAGTGGGAGAGTTTAGTACTTTTTTAATTTAGTCCAGGGGAGGGTCATGTCATTTGTAATCGATTAAATGTCATTGTGGTGCTAGAGGAATCAAGCCCCATTCCATCGCCCTTCCGGCACCTTCTCTGTCGGAAGGCTAATGGAGCCCAGCTGAGGGTAATAATCAGTCAAGTGTGTGATTGGCTGGGCAATCAGCCCCAACAGTTGATTAGTCTGCTGCTGCTCCCAGTCGAGGGAGAGGACTGGGGATGGCAGCAGACTGGTTGGGCCTGAAACACTCAGTTTAAAGAGAACCTTTGATGTTATTTGAAGTTATACTTTGTTTCTTATTTGTAAAACATTTCTGTTGAGATAAAACCTACGTTTGAAGCTTTTACTCTGCCTCTGTACCCTGAGACCCACTTAGCTCTGGTCCTGGTCTCCCCAGGCTCTGGCATGTGGCCTTCTGGCTCAGTTGGTAGAGCAGGCTCTGTAACGCCACAGTGGGTCATATTCTAGAATGTATGCAACATGACATTTAACCACTGGATAAAAGCGTCAGCTAAATGGCATATATTATTATTATTATTATTAACCACTGGATCGGTTGAAGCCCGTCTCTGATAGGCTGGAATATATTTGTACAGTGGTAAATCGAACTCAGCTGATAACTAAACCAACTTTAAACACCCTGAAAGATCTACTCTATGAGATCGTATTATAACATGCTCCTCATTAGTTTACAGCCATTGGAATATTTGCTCATTAGTTTACAGCCAATGGAATATTTGCTCATTAGTTTACAGCCAATGGAATATTTGCTCATTAGTTTACAGCCATTGGAATATTTGCTCATTAGTTTACAGTCAATGGGATATTTGCTCATTAGTTTACAGCCAATGGAATATTTGCTCATTAGTTTACAGCCATTGGAAATATTTGCATTGGAATATTTCATTAGTTTACAGCCAATGGAATATTTGCTCATGAGTTTACAGCCATTTGAATATTTGCTCATTAGTTTACAGCCATTGGAATATTTGCTCATTAGTTTACAGCCAATGGAATATTTGCTCATTAGTTTACAGCCATTGGAATATTTGCTCATTAGTTTACAGTCAATGGGATATTTGCTCATTAGTTTACAGCCAATGGAATATTTGCTCATTAGTTTACAGCCATTGGAATATTTGCTCATTAGTTTACAGCCAATGGAATATTTGCTCATTAGTTTACAGCCAATGGAATATTTGCTCATTAGTTTACAGCCAATGGAATATTTGCTCATTAGTTTACAGCCAATGGAATATTTGCTCATTAGTTTACAGCCATTGGAATATTTGCTCATTAGTTTACAGCCATTGGAATATTTGCTCATTAGTTTACATTTGCTCATGAGTTTGCCATTTGAATATTTGCTCATTAGTTTACAGCCATTGGAATATTTGCTCATTAGTTTACAGCCAATGGAATATTTGCTCATTAGTTTACAGCCATTGGAATATTTGCTCATTAGTTTACAGCCAATGGAATATTTGCTCATTAGTTTACAGCCATTGGAATATTTGCTCATTAGTTTACAGCCATTGGAATATTTGCTCATTAGTTTACAGCCAATGGAATATTTGCTCATTAGTTTACAGCCATTGGAATATTTGCTCATTAGTTTACAGCCATTGGAATATTTGCTCATTAGTTTACAGCCAATGGAATATTTGCTCATTAGTTTACAGCCATTGGAATATTTGCTCAAGTTTACAGCCAATGGAATATTTGCTCATTAGTTTACAGCCATTGGAATATTTGCTCATTAGTTTACAGCCATTGGAATATTTGCTCATTAGTTTACAGCCAATGGAATATTTGCTCATTAGTTTACAGCCAATGGGATATTTGCTCATTAGTTTACAGCCAATGGGATATTTGCTCATTAGTTTACAGCCAATGGAATATTTGCTCATTAGTTTACAGCCATTGGAATATTTGCTCATTAGTTTACAGCCAATGGAATATTTGCTCATTAGTTTACAGCCATTGGAATATGTGCTCATTAGTTTACAGCCAATGGAATATTTGCTCATTAGTTTACAGCCATTGGAATATGTGCTCATTAGTTTACAGCCAATGGAATATTTGCTCATTAGTTTACAGCCAATGGAATATTTGCTCATTAGTTTACAGCCAATGGAATATTTGCTCATTAGTTTACAGCCATTGGAATATGTGCTCATTAGTTTACAGCCAATGGAATATTTGCTCATTAGTTTACAGCCATTGGAATATTTGCTCATTAGTTTACAGCCAATGGGATATTTGCTCATGAGTTCAGAGACCATTGTCCCATTGCCTGCGTAAGATAAGTTACCTACAGTGCCTTCAGAAATAATTCACAATTTGCCTTTTTCCACATTTTGTCTTATACCCTGAATTAAACATTTATTAAATTGAGATTTTTGTGTCACTGGGCTAAACACAATACCCCATAATGTCAGTGGAGGTGTTTTTTAAAACTATATATATATATATATATATAACTTTTTTTAAATTCAAATTTAAAAGTTGAAATGTCTCGAGTCTCAATAAGTATTCAACCATATTGTGATGACTTAGAGGTCAAAGTTCAGGAGGTTTAACACGTCACATAAGTTGCATTCAACCACCTCATCTCTGTTCCCCAACCTCATCTCTGTAGGTACCTCAACCCCAACCTCATACTGTAAGGTACCTCATCTCTGTACCCCAACACATACTGTAAGGTACCCCAACACATACTGTAAGGTACCTCATCTCTGTACCCCAACACATACTGTAAGGTACCTCATCTCTGTACCCCAACACATACTGTAAGGTACCTCATCTCTGTACCCCAACACATACTGTAAGGTACCTCATCTCTGTACCCCAACACATACTGTAAGGTACCTCATCTCTGTACCCCAACACATACTGTAAGGTACCTCATCTCTGTACCCCAACACATACTGTAAGGTACCCCAACCTCATCTCTGTTCCCCAACACATACTGTAAGGTACCTCATCTCTGTACCCCCACATACACCTCATCTCTGTACCCCACCACATACTGTAAGGTACCTCATCTCTGTACCCCAACACATACTGTAAGGTACCTCATCTCTGTACCCCAACACATACTGTAAGGTACCTCATCTCTGTACCCCAACACATACTGTAAGGTACCTCATCTCTGTGCCCCAACACATACTGTAGGTACCTCATCTCTGTAACCCAACACATACTGTAAGGTACCCATCTCACCCCCACATACTGTAAGGTACCCCAACCTCATCTCTGTACCCCAACACATACTGTAAGGTACCTCATCTCTGTTCCCCAACCTCATCTCTGTTCCCCAACCTCATCTCTGTACCCCAACACATACTGTAAGGTACCTCATCTCTGTTCCCCAACACATACTGTAAGGTACCTCATCTCTGTACCCCAACACATACTGTAAGGTACCCCAACACATACTGTAAGGTACCCCAACACATACTGTAAGGTACCCCAACACATACTGTAAGGTACCCCAACACATACTGTAAGGTAC
This sequence comes from Oncorhynchus keta, assembly GCF_023373465.1. Classification (NCBI taxonomy): domain Eukaryota; kingdom Metazoa; phylum Chordata; class Actinopteri; order Salmoniformes; family Salmonidae; genus Oncorhynchus; species Oncorhynchus keta. The sequence continues at coordinate 2,338,650 of NC_068455.1, forward strand.
CCCAACACATACTGTAAGGTACCTCATCTCTGTTCCCCAACCTCATCTCTGTACCCCAACACATACTGTAAGGTACCTCATCTCTGTACCCCAACACATACTGTAAGGTACCTCATCTCTGTACCCCAACACATACTGTAAGGTACCTCATCTCTGTACCCCAACACATACTGTAAGGTACCTCATCTCTGTACCCCAACACATACTGTAAGGTACCTCATCTCTGTACCCCAACACATACTGTAAGGTACCTCATCTCTGTACCCCAACACATACTGTAAGGTACCTCATCTCTGTTCCCCAACACATACTGTAAGGTACCTCATCTCTGTACCCCAACACATACTGTAAGGTACCTCATCTCTGTACCCCAACCTCATCTCTGTTCCCCAACACATACTGTAAGGTACCTCATCTCTGTACCCCAACACATACTGTAAGGTACCTCATCTCTGTACCCCAACACATACTGTAAGGTACCTCATCTCTGTACCCCAACACATACTGTAAGGTACCTCATCTCTGTACCCCAACACATACTGTAAGGTACCTCATCTCTGTACCCCAACACATACTGTAAGGTACCTCATCTCTGTAACCCAACACATACTGTAAGGTACCTCATCTCTGTACCCCACCACATACTGTAAGGTACCCCAACCTCATCTCTGTACCCCAACACATACTGTAAGGTACCTCATCTCTGTTCCCCAACCTCATCTCTGTTCCCCAACCTCATCTCTGTACCCCAACACATACTGTAAGGTACCCCAACACATACTGTAAGGTACCTCATCTCTGTACCCCAACACATACTGTAAGGTACCTCATCTCTGTTCCCCAACACATACTGTAAGGTACCTCATCTCTGTACCCCAACACATACTGTAAGGTACCCCAACACATACTGTAAGGTACCCCAACACATACTGTAAGGTACCCCAACACATACTGTAAGGTACCTCATCTCTGTACCCCAACCTCATCTCTGTACCCCAACACATACTGTAAGGTACCTCATCTCTGTACCCCAACCTCATCTCTGTACCCCAACACATACTGTAAGGTACCTCATCTCTGTACCCCCACATACTGTAAGGTACCTCATCTCTGTACCCCAACACATACTGTAAGGTACCTCATCTCTGTACCCCAACACATACTGTAAGGTACCTCATCTCTGTACCCAACACATACTGTAAGGTCCCTCATCTCTGTACCCCAACACATATTGTAAGGTACCCCAAAACATACTGTAAGGTCCCTCATCTCTGTACCCCATCACATACTGTAAGGTACCTCATCTCTGTACCCCAACACATACTGTAAGTTACCTCAACTCTGTTCCCCAACACATACTGTAAGGTACCTCATCTCTGTACCCCAACACATACTGTAAGGTACCTCATCTCTGTACCCCAACACATACTGTAAGGTACCCCAACACATGCTGTAAGGTACCTCATCTCTGTACCCCAACCTCATCTCTGTACCCCAACACATACTGTAAGGTACCTCATCTCTGTACCCCAACACATACTGTAAGGTACCTCATCTCTGTACCCCAACACATACTGTAAGGTACCTCATCTCTGTACCCCAACACATACTGTAAGGTACCTCATCTCTGTACCCCAACACATACTGTAAGGTACCTCATCTCTGTACCCAACACATACTGTAAGGAACCTCATCTCTGTACCCCAACCTCATCTCTGTTCCCCAACACATACTGTAAGGTACCTCATCTCTGTACCCCAACCTCATCTCTGTTCCCCAACACATACTGTAAGGTACCTCATCTCTGTACCCCAACCTCATCTCTGTACCCCAACCTCATCTCTGTTCCCCACACATACTGTAAGGTACCTCATCTCTGTACCCCAACACATACTGTAAGGTACCTCATCTCTGTACCCCAACACATACTGTAAGGTACCCCAACACATGCTGTAAGGAACCTCATCTCTGTACCCCAACACATACTGTAAGGTACCTCATCTCTGTAACCCAACACATACTGTAAGGTACCTCATCTCTGTACCCCAACACATACTTTAAGGTACCTCATCACATACTGTAAGGTACCTCATCTCTGTACCCCACCACATACTGTAAGGTACCTCATCTCTGTTCCCCAACACATAACGTAAGGTACCTCATCTCTGTACCCCAACACATACTGTAAGGTACCTCATCTCTGTACCCCAACACATACTGTAAGGTACCTCATCTCTATACCCCAACACATACTGTAAGGTACCTCATCTCTGTACCCCAACACATACTGTAAGGTACCTCACCTCTGTACCCCAACACATACTGTAAGGTACCTCATCTCTCTACCCCAACACATACTGTAAGGTACCTCATCTCTATACCCCAACACATACTGTAAGGTACCTCATCTCTGTACCCCAACACATACTGTAAGGTACCTCACCTCTGTACCCCAACACATACTGTAAGGTACCTCATCTCTCTACCCCAACACATACTGTAAGGTACCTCATCTCTGTACCCAACACATACTGTAAGGTACCTCATCTCTGTACCCCAACACATACTGTAAGGTACCTCATCTCTGTACCCCAACACATACTGTAAGGTACCTCATCTCTGTACCCCAACACATACTGTAAGGTACCTCATCTCTGTACCCCGACACATACTGTAAGGTACCTCATCTCTGTACCCCAACACATACTGTAAGGTACCTCACCTCTGTACCCCACACATACTGTAAGGTACCTCATCTCTGTACCCCAACACATACTGTAAGGTACCTCATCTCTGTACCCCAACACATACTGTAAGGTACCTCACCTCTGTACCCCACACATACTGTAAGGTACCTCATCTCTGTATCCCAACACATACTGTAAGGTACCTCATCTCTGTTCCCAACACATACTGTAAGGTACCTCATCTCTGTACCCCAACACATACTGTAAGGTACCTCATCTCTGTACCCCAACACATACTGTAAGGTACCTCATCTCTGTACCCCAACACATACTGTAAGGTACCTCATCTCTGTACCCCAACACATACTGTAAGGTACCTCATCTCTGTACCCCACACATACTGTAAGGTACCTCATCTCTGTACCCCAACACATACTGTAAGGTACCTCACCTCTGTACCCCAACACATACTGTAAGGTACCTCATCTCTGTACCCCAACACATACTGTAAGGTACCTCACCTCTGTACCCCACACATACTGTAAGGTACCTCATCTCTGTACCCCAACACATACTGTAAGGTACCTCATCTCTGTACCCCAACACATACTGTAAGGTACCTCACCTCTGTACCCAACACATACTGTAAGGTACCTCATCTCTGTATCCCAACACATACTGTAAGGTACCTCATCTCTGTACCCCACCACATACTGTAAGGTACCCCAACCTCATCTCTGTTCCCCAACACATACTGTAAGGTACCTCATCTCTGTACCCCAACACATACTGTAAGGTACCTCATCTCTGTACCCCACCACATACTGTAAGGTACCTCATCTCTGTACCCCAACACATACTGTAAGGTACCTCATCTCTGTACCCCAACACATACTGTAAGGTACCTCATCTCTGTACCCCAACACATACTGTAAGGTACCTCATCTCTGTAACCCAACACATACTGTAAGGTACCTCATCTCTGTACCCCACCACATACTGTAAGGTACCCCAACCTCATCTCTGTACCCCAACACATACTGTAAGGTACCTCATCTCTGTTCCCCAACCTCATCTCTGTTCCCCAACCTCATCTCTGTACCCTAACACATACTGTAAGGTCCTCATCTCTGTACCCCGACACATACTGTAAGGTACCTCATCTCTGTACCCCAACACATACTGTAAGGTACCTCATCTCTGTACCCAACACATACTGTAAGGTACCTCATCTCTGTACCCCAACACATACTGTAAGGTACCTCATCTCTGTACCCCAACACATACTGTAAGGTACCCCAACACATACTGTAAGGTACCCCAACACATACTGTAAGGTACCTCATCTCTGTACCCCAACCTCATCTCTGTTCCCCAACCTCATCTCTGTTCCCCAACCTCATCTCTGTACCCCAACACATACTGTAAGGTACCTCATCTCTGTACCCCACCACATACTGTAAGGTACCTCATCTCTGTTCCCCAACACATACTGTAAGGTACCTCATCTCTGTTCCCCAACACATACTGTAAGGTACCCCAACACATACTGTAAGGTACCCCAACACATACTGTAAGGTACCCCAACACATACTGTAAGGTACCTCATCTCTGTACCCCAACCTCATCTCTGTTCCCCAACCTCATCTCTGTTCCCCAACCTCATCTCTGTACCCCAACACATACTGTAAGGTACCTCATCTCTGTACCCCACACATACTGTAAGGTACCTCATCTCTGTACCCCAACACATACTGTAAGGTACCTCATCTCTGTACCCCAACACATACTGTAAGGTACCTCATCTCTGTACCCCAACACATACTGTAAGGTACCTCATCTCTGTACCCCAACACATACTGTAAGGTACCTCATCTCTGTACCCCAACACATACTGTAAGGTACCTCATCTCTGTACCCCAACACATACTGTAAGGTACCTCATCTCTGTACCCCAACACATACTGTAAGGTACCTCATCTCTGTTCCCCAACACATACTGTAAGGTACCTCATCTCTGTACCCCAACCTCATCTCTGTTCCCCACCACATACTGTAAGGTACCCCAACACATACTGTAAGGTACCTCATCTCTGTTCCCCAACCTCATCTCTGTACCCCAACACATACTGTAAGGTACCTCATCTCTGTACCCCAACACATACTGTAAGGTACCTCATCTCTGTACCCCAACACATACTGTAAGGTACCTCATCTCTGTACCCCAACACATACTGTAAGGTACCTCATCTCTGTACCCCAACACATACTGTAAGGTACCTCATCTCTGTACCCAACACATACTGTAAGGAACCTCATCTCTGTACCCCAACCTCATCTCTGTTCCCCAACACATACTGTAAGGTACCTCATCTCTGTACCCCAACCTCATCTCTGTTCCCCAACACATACTGTAAGGTACCTCATCTCTGTACCCCAACCTCATCTCTGTACCCCAACCTCATCTCTGTTCCCCAACACATACTGTAAGGTACCTCATCTCTGTACCCCAACACATACTGTAAGGTACCTCATCTCTGTACCCGAACACATACTGTAAGGTACCTCATCTCTGTACCCCAACACATACTGTAAGGTACCTCATCTCTGTACCCCAACACACACTGTAAGGTACCTCATCTCTGTAACCCAACACATACTGTAAGGTACCTCATCTCTGTACCCCAACACATACTTTAAGGTACCTCATCACATACTGTAAGGTACCTCATCTCTGTACCCCACCACATACTGTAAGGTACCTCATCTCTGTTCCCCAACACATAACGTAAGGTACCTCATCTCTGTACCCCAACACATACTGTAAGGTACCTCATCTCTGTACCCCAACACATACTGTAAGGTACCTCATCTCTATACCCCAACACATACTGTAAGGTACCTCATCTCTGTACCCCAACACATACTGTAAGGTACCTCACCTCTGTACCCCAACACATACTGTAAGGTACCTCATCTCTCTACCCCAACACATACTGTAAGGTACCTCATCTCTATACCCCAACACATACTGTAAGGTACCTCATCTCTGTACCCCAACACATACTGTAAGGTACCTCACCTCTGTACCCCAACACATACTGTAAGGTACCTCATCTCTACCCCAACACATACTGTAAGGTACCTCATCTCTGTACCCAACACATACTGTAAGGTACCTCATCTCTGTACCCCAACACATACTGTAAGGTACCTCATCTCTGTACCCCAACACATACTGTAAGGTACCTCATCTCTGTACCCCAACACATACTGTAAGGTACCTCATCTCTGTACCCCAACACATACTGTAAGGTACCTCATCTCTGTACCCCAACACATACTGTAAGGTACCCCAACACATACTGTAAGGTACCTCATCTCTGTACCCCAACACATACTGTAAGGTACCTCACCTCTGTACCCCAACACATACTGTAAGGTCCCTCACCTCTGTACCCCACACATACTGTAAGGTACCTCATCTCTGTATCCCAACACATACTGTAAGGTACCTCATCTCTGTTCCCAACACATTCTGTAAGGTACCTCATCTCTGTACCCCAACACATACTGTAAGGTACCTCATCTCTGTACCCCAACACATACTGTAAGGTACCTCATCTCTGTACCCCAACACATACTGTAAGGTCCCTCATCTCTGTACCCCAACACATACTGTAAGGTACCTCATCTCTGTACCCCACACATACTGTAAGGTACCTCATCTCTGTACCCCCACACATACTGTAAGGTACCTCACCTCTGTACCCCAACACATACTGTAAGGTACCTCATCTCTGTACCCCAACACATACTGTAAGGTACCTCATCTCTGTACCCAACACATACTGTAAGGTACCTCATCTCTGTACCCCAACACATACTGTAAGGTACCTCATCTCTGTACCCCAACACATACTGTAAGGTACCTCATCTCTGTACCCCAACACATACTGTAAGGTACCTCATCTCTGTTCCCCAACACATACTGTAAGGTACCTCATCTCTGTACCCCAACCTCATACTCTGTACCCCAACCTCATCTCTGTTCCCCACACATACTGTAAGGTACCTCATCTCTGTACCCCAACACATACTGTAAGGTACCTCATCTCTGTACCCCAACACATACTGTAAGGTACCTCATCTCTGTACCCCAACACATACTGTAAGGTACCTCATCTCTGTACCCCAACACATACTGTAAGGTACCTCATCTCTGTACCCCAACACATACTGTAAGGTACCTCATCTCTGTAACCCAACACATACTGTAAGGTACCTCATCTCTGTACCCACCACATACTGTAAGGTACCCCAACCTCATCTCTGTACCCCAACACATACTGTAAGGTACCTCATCTCTGTTCCCCAACCTCATCTCTGTTCCCCAACCTCATCTCTGTACCCCAACACATACTGTAAGGTCCCTCATCTCTGTACCCCGACACATACTGTAAGGTACCTCATCTCTGTACCCCAACACATACTGTAAGGTACCTCATCTCTGTCCCCAACACATACTGTAAGGTACCTCATCTCTGTACCCCAACACATACTGTAAGGTACCCCAACACATACTGTAAGGTACCCCAACACATACTGTAAGGTACCCCAACACATACTGTAAGGTACCTCATCTCTGTACCCCAACCTCATCTCTGTACCCCAACACATACTGTAAGGTACCTCATCTCTGTACCCCAACCTCATCTCTGTACCCCAACACATACTGTAAGGTACCTCATCTCTGTACCCCACACATACTGTAAGGTACCTCATCTCTGTACCCCAACACATACTGTAAGGTACCTCATCTCTGTACCCCAACACATACTGTAAGGTACCTCATCTCTGTACCCCAACACATACTGTAAGGTACCTCATCTCTGTACCCCAACACATACTGTAAGGTACCTCATCTCTGTACCCCACACATACTGTAAGGTACCTCATCTCTGTTCCCCAACACATACTGTAAGGTACCTCATCTCTGTACCCCAACACATACTGTAAGGTACCCCAACACATACTGTAAGGTACCTCATCTCTGTACCCCAACACATACTGTAAGGTACCTCATCTCTGTACCCCAACACATACTGTAAGGTACCTCACCTCTGTACCCCAACACATACTGTAAGGTACCTCATCTCTGTACCCCAACCTCATCTCTGTTCCCCAACACATACTGTAAGGTACCTCATCTCTGTACCCCAACACATACTGTAAGGAACCTCATCTCTGTACCCCAACACATACTGTAAGGTCCTCATCTCTGTACCCCAACACATACTGTAAGGTACCTCATCTCTGTACCCCAACACATACTGTAAGGTACCTCATCTCTGTACCCAACACATACTGTAAGGAACCTCATCTCTGTACCCCAACCTCATCTCTGTTCCCCAACACATACTGTAAGGTACCTCATCTCTGTACCCCAACCTCATCTCTGTTCCCAACACATACTGTAAGGTACCTCATCTCTGTACCCCAACCTCATCTCTGTACCCCAACCTCATCTCTGTTCCCCAACACATACTGTAAGGTACCTCATCTCTGTACCCCAACACATACTGTAAGGTACCTCATCTCTGTACCCGAACACATACTGTAAGGTACCTCATCTCTGTACCCCAACACATACTGTAAGGTACCTCATCTCTGTACCCCAACACACACTGTAAGGTACCTCATCTCTGTAACCCAACACATACTGTAAGGTACCTCATCTCTGTACCCCAACACATACTTTAAGGTACCTCATCACATACTGTAAGGTACCTCATCTCTGTACCCCACCACATACTGTAAGGTACCTCATCTCTGTTCCCCAACACATAACGTAAGGTACCTCATCTCTGTACCCCAACACATACTGTAAGGTACCTCATCTCTGTACCCCAACACATACTGTAAGGTACCTCATCTCTATACCCCAACACATACTGTAAGGTACCTCATCTCTGTACCCCAACACATACTGTAAGGTACCTCACCTCTGTACCCCAACACATACTGTAAGGTACCTCATCTCTACCCCAACACATACTGTAAGGTACCTCATCTCTATACCCCAACACATACTGTAAGGTACCTCATCTCTGTACCCCAACACATACTGTAAGGTACCTCACCTCTGTACCCCAACACATACTGTAAGGTACCTCATCTCTCTACCCCAACACATACTGTAAGGTACCTCATCTCTGTACCCAACACATACTGTAAGGTACCTCATCTCTGTACCCCAACACATACTGTAAGGTACCTCATCTCTGTACCCCAACACATACTGTAAGGTACCTCATCTCTGTACCCCAACACATACTGTAAGGTACCTCATCTCTGTACCCCGACACATACTGTAAGGTACCTCATCTCTGTACCCCAACACATACTGTAAGGTACCTCATCTCTGTACCCCACACATACTGTAAGGTACCTCATCTCTGTACCCCAACACATACTGTAAGGTACCTCATCTCTGTACCCCAACACATACTGTAAGGTCCTCACCTCTGTACCCCACACATACTGTAAGGTACCTCATCTCTGTATCCCAACACATACTGTAAGGTACCTCATCTCTGTTCCCAACACATACTGTAAGGTACCTCATCTCTGTACCCCAACACATACTGTAAGGTACCTCATCTCTGTACCCCAACACATACTGTAAGGTACCTCATCTCTGTACCCCAACACATACTGTAAGGTCCCTCATCTCTGTACCCCAACACATACTGTAAGGTACCTCATCTCTGTACCCCAACACATACTGTAAGGTACCTCATCTCTGTAACCCAACACATACTGTAAGGTACCTCATCTCTGTACCCCACCACATACTGTAAGGTACCCCAACCTCATCTCTGTACCCCAACACATACTGTAAGGTACCTCATCTCTGTTCCCCAACCTCATCTCTGTTCCCCAACCTCATCTCTGTACCCCAACACATACTGTAAGGTCCCTCATCTCTGTACCCCACCACATACTGTAAGGTACCTCATCTCTGTTCCCCAACACATACTGTAAGGTACCTCATCTCTGTTCCCCACCACATACTGTAAGGTACCCCAACACATACTGTAAGGTACCCCAACACATACTGTAAGGTACCCCAACACATACTGTAAGGTACCCCAACACATACTGTAAGGTACCTCATCTCTGTACCCCAACCTCATCTCTGTACCCCAACACATACTGTAAGGTACCTCATCTCTGTACCCCAACCTCATCTCTGTACCCCAACACATACTGTAAGGTACCTCATCTCTGTACCCCACCACATACTGTAAGGTACCTCATCTCTGTACCCCAACACATACTGTAAGGTACCTCATCTCTGTACCCCAACACATACTGTAAGGTACCTCATCTCTGTACCCCAACACATACTGTAAGGTACCTCATCTCTGTACCCCAACACATACTGTAAGGTACCTCATCTCTGTACCCCACACATACTGTAAGGTACCTCATCTCTGTACCCCAACACATACTGTAAGGTACCTCATCTCTGTACCCCAACACATACTGTAAGGTACCTCATCTCTGTTCCCCAACACATACTGTAAGGTACCTCATCTCTGTACCCCAACACATACTGTAAGGTACCTCATCTCTGTACCCCAACACATACTGTAAGGTACCTCATCTCTGTACCCCAACACATACTGTAAGGTACCTCATTTCTGTACCCCAACCTCATCTCTGTTCCCCAACACATACTGTAAGGTACCTCATCTCTGTACCCCAACACATACTGTAAGGAACCTCATCTCTGTACCCCAACACATACTGTAAGGTCCTCATCTCTGTACCCCAACACATACTGTAAGGTACCTCATCTCTGTACCCCAACACATACTGTAAGGTACCTCATCTCTGTACCCAACACATACTGTAAGGAACCTCATCTCTGTACCCCAACCTCATCTCTGTTCCCCAACACATACTGTAAGGTACCTCATCTCTGTACCCCAACCTCATCTCTGTTCCCCAACACATACTGTAAGGTACCTCATCTCTGTACCCCAACCTCATCTCTGTACCCCAACCTCATCTCTGTTCCCCAACACATACTGTAAGGTACCTCATCTCTGTACCCCAACACATACTGTAAGGTACCTCATCTCTGTACCCGAACACATACTGTAAGGTACCTCATCTCTGTACCCCAACACATACTGTAAGGTACCTCATCTCTGTACCCCAACACACACTGTAAGGTACCTCATCTCTGTAACCCAACACATACTGTAAGGTACCTCATCTCTGTACCCCAACACATACTTTAAGGTACCTCATCACATACTGTAAGGTACCTCATCTCTGTACCCCACCACATACTGTAAGGTACCTCATCTCTGTTCCCCAACACATAACGTAAGGTACCTCATCTCTGTACCCCAACACATACTGTAAGGTACCTCATCTCTGTACCCCAACACATACTGTAAGGTACCTCATCTCTATACCCCAACACATACTGTAAGGTACCTCATCTCTGTACCCCAACACATACTGTAAGGTACCTCACCTCTGTACCCCAACACATACTGTAAGGTACCTCATCTCTACCCCAACACATACTGTAAGGTACCTCATCTCTATACCCCAACACATACTGTAAGGTACCTCATCTCTGTACCCCAACACATACTGTAAGGTACCTCACCTCTGTACCCCAACACATACTGTAAGGTACCTCATCTCTCTACCCCAACACATACTGTAAGGTACCTCATCTCTGTACCCAACACATACTGTAAGGTACCTCATCTCTGTACCCCAACACATACTGTAAGGTACCTCATCTCTGTACCCCAACACATACTGTAAGGTACCTCATCTCTGTACCCCAACACATACTGTAAGGTACCTCATCTCTGTACCCCGACACATACTGTAAGGTACCTCATCTCTGTACCCCAACACATACTGTAAGGTACCTCATCTCTGTACCCCACACATACTGTAAGGTACCTCATCTCTGTACCCCAACACATACTGTAAGGTACCTCACCTCTGTACCCCAACACATACTGTAAGGTCCCTCACCTCTGTACCCCACACATACTGTAAGGTACCTCATCTCTGTATCCCAACACATACTGTAAGGTACCTCATCTCTGTTCCCAACACATACTGTAAGGTACCTCATCTCTGTACCCCAACACATACTGTAAGGTACCTCATCTCTGTACCCAACACATAATGTAAGGTACCTCATCTCTGTACCCCAACACATACTGTAAGGTACCTCATCTCTGTACCCCCACACATACTGTAAGGTACCTCATCTCTGTACCCCACACATACTGTAAGGTACCTCATCTCTGTACCCCAACACATACTGTAAGGTACCTCACCTCTGTACCCCAACACATACTGTAAGGTACCTCATCTCTGTACCCCAACACATACTGTAAGGTACCTCATCTCTGTACCCCAACACATACTGTAAGGTACCTCATCTCTGTACCCCAACACATACTGTAAGGTACCTCATCTCTGTACCCCAACACATACTGTAAGGTACCTCATCTCTGTACCCCAACACATACTGTAAGGTACCTCATCTCTGTACCCCAACACATACTGTAAGGTACCTCATCTCTGTACCCCAACACATACTGTAAGGTACCTCATCTCTGTACCCCACACATACTGTAAGGTACCTCATCTCTGTTCCCCAACACATACTGTAAGGTACCTCATCTCTGTACCCCACACATACTGTAAGGTACCTCATCTCTGTACCCCAACACATACTGTAAGGTACCTCATCTCTGTACCCCACACATACTGTAAGGTACCTCATCTCTGTACCCCAACACATACTGTAAGGTACCTCATCTCTGTACCCCACACATACTGTAAGGTACCTCATCTCTGTACCCCAACACATACTGTAAGGTACCTCATCTCTGTACCCCAACACATACTGTAAGGTACCTCATCTCTGTACCCCAACACATACTGTAAGGTCCCTCATCTCTGTACCCCAACACATACTGTAAGGTACCTTACTGTACCCCAACACATACTGTAAGGTACCCCAACACATACTGTAAGGTCCCTCATCTCTGTACCCCAACACATACTGTAAGGTACCTCATCTCTGTACCCCAACACATACTGTAAGGTACCTCATCTCTGTACCCCAACACATACAATTATCTGTAAGGTGCCTCATCTCTGTACCCCAACACATACAATTAGGTTCTTCAGTCGAGCAGTGAATTCCAAACACAGATTCAACCACAAAGACCAGGGAGGTTTTCCAATGCCTTGCAAAGAAGGGCACCTATTGGTAGATGGGTGTACATCCCTTTGAGCATGGTGACGTTATTAAAGTCACTCTGGATGGTGTATCAATACACCCAGTCACTACAAAGATACATGCGTCCTCCCTAACTCAGTTGCCGGAGAGGAAGGAAACCGCTCTGTGATTTCACCATGAGACCAATAGTTACTTTAAAACAGTTTGAGTTAAAGGCTGTGATATGAGAAAACTGAGGATAGATCAACAACATTGTAGTTACTCCACAATACTAACCTAAATGACAGAGTGAAAAGAAGAACGCCTGTACAGAATAAAAGTATTCCAGAACATGCATCCTTTTTGCAACAAGGCACTAAAGTAAAAGTTCAGAAAATTTGTCAAAGAAATTAACATTATGTCCTGAATACAACGCGTTATTGATAATGACTCTCCATATTTTCAAGCATAGTGGTGGCTGCATCATGTTATGGGTATGCTTTGTAATGGTTGAGGACTTGGGAGTTTTCAGGATAAAAAAAAAGAAACAGAATACAGCTAAGCACAGGCAAAACCTAGAGGAAAACCGGGTTCAATCTGTTTTCCACCAGACACTGGGAGATGAATTCACCTTTCAGCAGGACAATAACCTGGTTCAGTCTGCTTTCCCCCAGACACTGGGAGATGAATTCACCTTTCAGCAGGACAATAACCTGGTTCAGTCTGCTTTCCCCCAGACACTGGGAGATGAATTCACCTTTCAGCAGGACAGTAACCTTAAACACAAGGTCAAATCTACACTGGAGTTGCTTACCAAGAAGACAGTAAATGTTCCTGAGTGGCTGAGTTACATTTTGGACTTAAATCTACTTGAAATGGATGTTTAGAAATTATCAACAACCAATTTGACATAAAAAATGAAGAATTTTGAATAAAATAATGGGCAAATGTTGCAAAATCCAGATGTGCAAAGCTCTTAGAGACTTACCCAGAAAGACTCACAGCTCTTAGAGACTTACCCAGAAAGACTCACAGCTCTTAGAGACTTACCCAGAAAGACTCACAGCTCTTAGGGACTTACCCAGAAAGACTCACAGCTCTTAGAGACTTACCCAAAAGACTCACAGCTCTTAGAGACCAGAAAGACTCACAGCTCTTAGTGACTTACCCAGAAAGACTCACAGCTCTTAGAGACTTACCCAAAAAGACTCACAGCTCTTAGAGACCAGAAAGACTCACAGCTCTTAGTGACTCACAGCTCTTAGAGACTTACCCAGAAAGCCTCACAGCTCTTAGAGACTTACCCAGAAAGACTCACAGCTCTTAGAGACTTACCCAGAAAGACTCACAGCTCTTAGAGACTTACCCAGAAAGACTCACAGCTCTTAGAGACTTACCCAGAAAGACTCACAGCTCTTAGAGACTTACCCAGAAAGACTCACAGCTCTTAGAGACTTACCCAGAAAGACTCACAGCTCTTAGAGACTTACCCAGAAAGCCTCACAGCTCTTAGAGACTTACCCAGAAAGCCTCACAGCTCTTAGAGACTTACCCAGAAAGCCTCACAGCTCTTAGAGACTTACCCAGAAAGACTCACAGCTCTTAGAGACTTACCCAGAAAGCCTCACAGCTCTTAGAGACTTACCCAGAAAGCCTCACAGCTCTTAGAGACTTACCCAGAAAGCCTCACAGCTCTTAGAGACTTACCCAGAAAGACTCAAGCTCTTAGAGACTTACCCAGAAAGCCTCACAGCTCTTAGAGACTACCCAGAAAGACTCACAGCTCATAGAGACTTACCCAGAAAGAGCTCTTAGAGACAGCTCTTAGAGACTTACCCAGAAAGCCTCACAGCTCTTAGAGACTTACCCAGAAAGACTCACAGCTCTGACTTAGACTCACAGCTCTTAGAGACTTACCCAGAAAGCCTCACAGCTCTTAGAGACTTACCCAGAAAGACTCACAGCTCTTAGAGACTTACCCAGAAAGACTCACAGCTGTAATCGCTGCCAAGAGAGCTTCTACAAAGTATTGACTCGGGACATGAGATATCTGTATTAAATGTTCAATACATTTGCCAACATTTCTTAAAACATGTTTTCACTTTGTCATTATGGAGTATTGTGATGTCATTATGGAGTATTGTGATGTCATTATGGAGTATTGTGATGTCATTATGGGGTATTGTGATGTCATTATGGAGTATTGTGATGTCATTATGGAGTATTGTGTTGAATCCTTTTGGAATTCAGGGTGTATAACAACAAGACCCAGATGCTTTGAGTCTCTGAAATTTATTGAACAACGAAGGACAGGCAAGAGTTGATATCCAGGTCAGAGTCCAAATGGTACAGGGCGGCAGGCAGGCTCGAGATCAGGGGCAGACAGAATGGTCAGGCAGGCGGGCTCAGTGTCAGGGGCAGACAGAATGGTCAGGCAGGCGGGCTCAGTGTCAGGGGCAGACAGAATGGTCAGGCAGGCGGCCTCAGTGTCAGGGGCAGACAGAATGGTCAGGCAGGCGGGCTCAGTGTCAGGGGCAGACAGAATGGTCAGGCAGGCGGGCTCAGTGTCAGGGGCAGACAGAATGGTCAGGCAGGCGGCCTCAGTGTCAGGGGCAGACAGAATGGTCAGGCAGGCTCAGTGTCAGGGGCAGACAGAATGGTCAGGCGGGCTCAGTGTCAGGGGCAGACAGAATGGTCAGGCAGGCTCAGTGTCAGGGGCAGACACAATGGTCAGGCAGGCAGGCTCGAGATCAGGGGCAGACAGAATGGTCAGGCAGGCGGGCTCAGTGTCAGGGGCAGACAGAATGGTCAGGCAGGCTGGCTCAGTGTCAGGGGCAGACACAATGGTCAGGCAGGCGGTCTCAGTGTCAGGGGCAGACAGAATGGTCAAGCAGGCTCAGTGTCAGGGGCAGACAGAATGGTCAGGCAGGCAGGCTCAGTGTCAGGGGCAGACAGAATGGTCAGGCAGGCGGGCTCAGTGTCAGGGGCAGACAGAATGGTCAGGCAGGCTCAGTGTCAGGGGCAGACTCAGGCAGGCTCAGTGTCAGGGGCAGGAATGGTCAAACAGTCAGGGGCAGACAGAATGGTCAGGCAGGCGGGCTCAAGGGGCAGACAGAATGGTCAGGCAGGCTCAGTGTCAGGGGCAGACAGAATGGTCAGGCAGGCTCAGTCAGGGGCAGACAGAAGAAGTGTCAGGGGCAGACAGAATGGTCAGGCGGGCTCAGTGTCAGGGGCAGACAGAATGGTCAGGCAGGCGGGCTCAGTGTCAGGGGCAGACAGAATGGTCAGGCAGGCGGGCTCAGTGTCAGGGGCAGACAGAATGGTCAGGCAGGCGGGCTCAGTGTCAGGGGCAGACAGAATGGTCAGGCAGGCTCAGTGTCAGGGCAGGCAAACGGTCAGAACCGGGAGGACTAGAAAAGAGAGACTGGGAAAAACAGGAGCTTGGAAAAACGCTGGTGGACTTGGCACGACAAGACGAACTGGCAACAGACAAACAGAGAACACAGGTATAAATACACTGGGTATAATGGGGAGATGGGTGACACCTGGAGGAGGGCGGAGACAATCACAAGGACAGGGGAAACAGATAAGGGTGTAACACAACAAAATATGGAATAAGTCAAGGGGTATGAATACTTTCTGAAGGCTCTGTATCCTCGAGGTGGTTACGGTTCGAGAATGCTGAAGACTATAGTCATGTATAGAACTGAGTAAATGTGCTGTTTATCTCATTGGAGCAGAAATGGTAATTGACCATTAATTACATAAACAATATTAACACAAGCCACTGTCGGAATATAAATCAAATACAATTCTAATAAATACATTTAATATACACTATCACAAAAATATATTATTTATTTTACACAGGTCTAAATTAACATGGTATGAAGTAAATGTATTTCAGAAGAATATGAGTGTGTCTACTATATGTCAACTGGCTATGCACCATGCCATAGGCTGGAGGCTTGTTCATTTTGTTTATAGTATATGAGTTTATAGTATATGAGTTTATAGTATATGAGTTTATAGTATATGAGTTTATAGTATATGAGTTTATAGTATATGAGTTTATAATATATGAGTTTATAGTATATGAGTTTATAGTATATGAGTTTATAGTATATGAGTTTATAGTATATGAGTTTATAGTAAGCAGAATATAATTTAACTTAGCTGAAAAAAATAGAAAGAATATTTTTCCCATTCCGGAGAGAGTGCTCATGTGAAGTGGCTATGTTGAGCGTTAAACGTGATCATTTGAAACAGGTCCTATATGCTAGATTTAGAGTTATTTGGAAACTTTAGTTATGAATGATACAAACCTTAGAATGTCTCAGAAATCAATGCATATATGGGTATTGGCATGATGATTTGAGAAAGTCTCAAAAAAAGGTTTGCCCTCTGTTTCCTTGCCTCAGGCTGCACACGCTGTTCTCTCATCAAATCATCAAATTTTCACCCGTCAGACTATTCTCAGTTTAATCTGGTCTTTACTAATATGTAAAATTAGTTTAGTTTAGAATGCTCCATTATCAAATAGTCAGGAACAGTGGCAGTGGGGGAAAAATACAGGTCTTCCATTCGAATAGTGATTATATATATATATATATATATCTCCAACCCGGTTCCTGCAGCGACCCACGTGCTCAATTTGGGAAACCAAGTTAAAATCTGTTTTGGGAACATCGATGGTAAACATGTTTTCACAACAAAACATATTGACAGCCCCTCTCTTTGCACGCTCGATAAAGGAATGAAGGAGAGGGAGAGAGGAGATGGAAACACAGGCTGGTGAGAGATAACCCGCAGCTAAAGTTAACATGTTAGCCTATTTATTAAGAAAATATATCAAATCCCCCATTACTAGGCTATTCCAAATCACATTCACTATAATAGTAGGCTAACTGTAAGGGCGGCAGGGTAGCCTAGTGGTTAGAGCTAGTGAACGAAAGGTTGTAAGTTCAAATCCCTGAGCTGACAAGGTACAAATCTGTTGTTCTGCCCCTGAACAGGCAGTTAAGCCACTGTTCCCAGGCCGTCATTGAAAATAAGAATTTGTTCTTAACTGACTTGCCTGGTTAAATAAAGGTAAAATAGAAAAAGCCACCCTGCACAATCAGTGAACCAACAGCATCACCCAGACCTTTACGTCCCCCAGACTAATGGGTTGAAAGTTAGGAGTGTATCATGCATAAAAACAGCACAATCAATATTCAGGTTAAGGCATGTATGAGCTCTACGTAGTAATGTATGAGCTCTATATAATGTATGAGCTCTACGTAGTAATGTATGAGCTCTATATAATGTATGAGCTGTATATAGTAATGTATGAGCTCTACGTAGTAATGTATGAGCTCTATATAATGTATGAGCTGTATATAGTAATGTATGAGCTCTACGTAGTAATGTATGAGCTCTATATAATGTATGAGCTGTATATAGTAATGTATGAGCTCTACGTAGTAATGTATGAGCTCTATATAATGTATGAGCTGTATATAGTAATGTATGAGCTCTACGTAGTAATGTATGAGCTCTATATAATGTATGAGCTGTATATAGTAATGTATGAGCTCTACGTAGTAATGTATGAGCTCTATATAATGTATGAGCGGTATATAGTAATGTATGAGCTCTACGTAGTAATGTATGAGCTCTATATAATGTATGAGCTGTATATAGTAATGTATGAGCTCTACGTAGTAATGTATGAGCTCTATATAATGTATGAGCTGTATATAGTAATGTATGAGCTCTACGTAGTAATGTATGAGATCTATATAATGTATGAGCTCTATATAATGTATGAGCTGTATATAGTAATGTATGAGCTCTACGTAGTAATGTATGAGCTCTATATAATGTATGAGCTGTATATAGTAATGTATGAGCTCTACGTAGTAATGTATGAGCTCTATATAATGTATGAGCTGTATATAGTAATGTATGAGCTCTATATAGGAATGTATGAGTTCTATATAGTAATGTATGAGCTCTATATAGGAATGTATGAGCTCTATATAGGAATGTATGAGCTCTATATAGTAATGTATGAGCTCTATATAGGAATGTATGAGCTCTATATAGTAATGTATGAGCTCTATATAGGAATGTATGAGTTCTATATAGGAATGTATGAGTTCTGTATAGTAATGTATGAGCTCTATATAGTAATGTATGAGCTCTATATAGGAATGTATGAGCTCTATATAGGAATGTATGAGCTCTATATAGTAATGTATGAGCTCTATATAGGAATGTATGAGCTCTATATAGTAATGTATGAGCTCTATATGAGCTCTATATAGGAATGTATGAGCTCTATATAGTAATGTATGAGTTCTATATAGGAATGTATGAGCTCTATGTAGTAATGTATGAGCTCTATATAGTAATGTATGAGTTCTATATAGGAATGTATGAGCTCTATATAGTAATGTATGAGCTCTATATAGGACTGTATGAGCTCTATATAGTAATGTATGAGTTCTATATAGTAATATATGAGTTCAGCAATGTATGAGCTCTATATAGGAATGTATGAGCTCTATATAGTAATGTATGAGCTCTATATGAGCTCTATATAGTAATGTATGAGCTCTATATGAGCTCTATATAGGAATGTATGAGCTCTATATAGTAATGTATGAGCTCTATATGGGAATGTATGAGCTCTATATGAGCTCTATATAGTAATGTATGTGTTCTATATAGTAATGTATGAGCTCTATATAGGAATGTATGAGCTCTTCATAGTAATGTATGAGCTCTATATAGGAATGTATGAGTTCTATATGAGCTCTATATAGTAATGTATGAGTTCTATATAGGAATGTATGAGCTCTATATAGTAATGTATGAGCTCTATATGAGCTCTATATAGTAATAATAATAATATATGCCATTTAGCAGACGCTTTTATCCAAAGCGACTTACAGTCATGTGTGCATACATTCTACGTATGGGTGGTCCCGGGAATCGAACCCACTACCCTGGCGTTACAAGCGCCATGCTCTACCAACTGAGCTACAGTAATGTATGAGCTCTATATAGGACTGTATGAGCTCTATATAGTAATGTATGAGTTATATATAGGAATGTATGAGCTCTATATAGTAATGTATGAGCTCTATATGAGCTCTATATAGTAATGTATGAGCTCTATATAGGACTGTATGAGCTCTATATAGTAATGTATGAGTTATATATAGGAATGTATGAGCTCTATATAGTCATGTATGAGCTCTATATGAGCTCTATATAGTAATGTATGAGCTCTATATAGGACTGTATGAGCTCTATATAGTAATGTATGAGCTCTATATAGTAATGTATGAGCTCTATATAGGAATGTATGAGCTCTATATCAGCTTTATATAGTAATGTATGAGTTCTATATAGGAATGTATGAGCTCTATATAGTAATGTATGAGCTCTATATAGGACTGTATGAGCTCTATATAGTAATGTATGAGTTCTATATAGGAATGTATGAACTCTATATAGCAATGTATGAGCTCTATTTGAGCTCTATATAGTAATGTATGAGCTCTATATGAGCTCCATATAGTAATGTATGAGCTCTATATAGGACTGTATGAGCTCTATATAGTAATGTATGAGCTCTACATGAGCTCTATATAGTAATGTATGAGCTCTATATAGTAATGTATGAGTTCTGTATAGTAATATATGAGTTCAGTAATGTATGAGCTCTATATAGTAATGTATGAGCTCTATATAGTAATGTATGAGTTCTGTATAGTAATATATGAGTTCAGCAATGTATGAGCTCTATATAGCAATGTATGAGCTCTATATGAGCTCTATATAGTAATGTATGAGCTCTATATAGTAATGTATGAGCTCTACATGAGCTCTATATAGGACTGTATGAGCTCTATATGAGCTCTATATAGTACTGTATGAGCTCTATATGAGCTCTATATAGGACTGTATGAGCTCTATATAGTAATGTATGAGCTCTATATAGTAATGTATGAGCTCTATATAGTAATGTATGAGTTCTATATAGTAATGTATGAGTTCAGCAGTGTATGAGCTCTATATAGGAATGTATGAGCTCTATATAGTAATGTATGACCTCTATATGGGCATGTATGAGCTCTATATGAGCTCTATATAGTAATGTATGTGTTCTATATAGTAATGTATGAGCTCTATATAGGAATGTATGAGCTCTATATGAGCTCTATATAGTAATGTATGAGCTCTATATAGGAATGTATGAGCTCTTCATAGTAATGTATGAGCTCTATATAGGAATGTATGTGAGCTCTATATGAGCTCTATATAGTAATGTATGAGTTCTATATAGGAATGTATGAGCTCTATATAGTAATGTATGAGCTCTATATGAGCTCTATATAGTAATGTATGAGCTCTATATAGGACTGTATGAGCTCTATATAGTAATGTATGAGTTATATATAGGAATGTATGAGCTCTATATAGTAATGTATGAGCTCTATTTGAGCTCTATATAGTAATGTATGAGCTCTATATAGTAATGTATGAGCTCTATATGAGCTCTATATAGTAATGTATGAGCTCTATATAGGACTGTATGAGCTCTATATAGTAATGTATGAGCTCTATATAGGAATGTATGAGCTCTATATGAGCTTTATATAGTAATGTATGAGTTCTATATAGGAATGTATGAGCTCTATATAGTAATGTATGAGCTCTATATAGGACTGTATGAGCTCTATATAGTAATGTATGAGTTCTATATAGGAATGTATGAGCTCTATATAGTAATGTATGAGCTCTATTTGAGCTCTATATAGTAATGTATGAGCTATATATGAGCTCCATATAGTAATGTATGAGCTCTATATAGGACTGTATGAGCTCTATATAGGACTGTATGAGCTCTATATAGTAATGTATGAGATCTACATGAGCTCTATATAGTAATGTATGAGCTCTATATAGTAATGTATGAGTTCTGTATAGTAATATATGAGTTCAGTAATGTATGAGCTCTATATAGTAATGTATGAGCTCTATATAGTAATGTATGAGCTCTATATAGTAATGTATGAGTTCTATATAGGAATGTATGAGCTCTATGTAGTAATGTATGAGCTCTATATAGTAATGTATGAGTTCTATATAGGAATGTATGAGCTCTATATAGTAATGTATGAGCTCTATATAGGACTGTATGAGCTCTATATAGTAATGTATGAGTTCTATATAGTAATATATGAGTTCAGCAATGTATGAGCTCTATATAGGAATGTATGAGCTCTATATGAGCTCTATATAGTAATGTATGAGCTCTATATAGTAATGTATGAGCTCTACATGAGCTCTATATAGTAATAATAATATAATATATGCCATTTAGCCGACGCTTTTATCCAAAGCGACTTACAGTCATGTGTGCATACATTCTACGTATGGGTGGTCCCGGGGATCGAACCCACTACCCTGGCGTTACAAGCGCCATGCTCTACCAACTGAGCTACAGAAGGACCACCATATAGGACTGTATGAGCTCTATATGAGCTCTATATAGTACTGTATGAGCTCTATATAGTAATGTATGAGCTCTATATAGTAATGTATGAGTTCTATATAGTAATGTATGAGTTCAGCAGTGTATGAGCTCTATATAGGAATGTATGAGCTCTATATAGTAATGTATGAGCTCTATATGGGAATGTATGAGCTCTATATGAGCTCTATATAGTAATGTATGTGTTCTATATAGTAATGTATGAGCTCTATATAGTAATGTATGAGCTCTATATGAGCTCTATATAGTAATGTATGAGCTCTATATAGGACTGTATGAGCTCTATATAGTAATGTATGAGTTCTATATAGGAATGTATGAGCTCTATATAGTAATGTATGAGCTCTATATGAGCTCTATATAGTAATGTATGAGCTCTATATGAGCTCTATATAGTAATGTATGACCTCTATATAGGACTGTATAAGCTCTATATAGTAATGTATGAGCTCTATATAGTAATGTATGAGCTCTATATAGGAATGTATGAGCTCTATATGAGCTTTATATAGTAATGTATGAGTTCTATATAGGAATGTATGAGCTCTATATAGTAATGTATGAGCTCTATATAGGACTGTATGAGCTCTATATAGTAATGTATGAGTTCTATATAGGAATGTATGAGCTCTATATAGTAATGTATTAGCTCTATATGAGCTCCATATAGTAATGTATGAGCTCTATATAGGACTGTATGAGCTCTATATAGTAATGTAATGAGCTCTACATGAGCTCTATATAGTAATGTATGAGCTCTATATAGTAATGTATGAGCTCTATATAGTAATGTATGAGCTATATAGGAATGTATGAGTTCTATATAGTAATGTATGAGCGCTATATAGGAATGTATGAGTTCTATATAGTAATGTATGAGCTCTATATAGTAATGTATGAGCTCTTTATAGTAATGTATGAGCTCTATATAGGAATGTATGAGCTCTATATGAGCTCTATATAGTAATGTATGAGCTCTATATAGTAATGTATGAGTTCTATATAGTAATGTATGAGTTCAGCAGTGTATGAGCTCTATATAGGAATGTATGAGCTCTATATAGTAATGTATGAGCTCTATATGGGAATGTATGAGCTCTATATGAGCTCTATATAGTAATGTATGTGTTCTATATAGTAATGTATGAGCTCTATATAGGAATGTATGAGCGCTTCATAGTAATGTATGAGCTCTATATAGGAATGTATGAGCTCTATATGAGCTCTATATAGTAATGTATGAGCTCTATATAGTAATGTATGAGTTCTATATAGGAATGTATGAGCTCTATATAGTAATGTATTAGCTCTATATGAGCTCCATATAGTAATGTATGAGCTCTATATAGGACTGTATGAGCTCTATATAGTAATGTATGAGCTCTATTTGAGCTCTATATAGTAATGTATGAGCTCTATATAGTAATGTATGAGCTCTACATGAGCTCTATATAGTAATAATAATATAATATATGCCATTTAGCCGACGCTTTTATCCAAAGCGACTTACAGTCATGTGTGCATACATTCTACGTATGGGTGGTCCCGGGGATCGAACCCACTACCCTGGCGTTACAAGCACCATGCTCTACCAACTGAGCTACAGAAGGACCACCATATAGGACTAATGTATGAGCTCTATATAGTACTGTATGAGCTCTATATAGTAATGTATGAGCTCTATATAGTAATGTATGAGTTCTATATAGTAATGTATGAGTTCAGCAGTGTATGAGCTCTATATAGGAATGTATGAGCTCTATATAGTAATGTATGAGCTCTATATGGGAATGTATGAGCTCTATATGAGCTCTATATAGTAATGTATGTGTTCTATATAGTAATGTATGAGCTCTATATAGTAATGTATGAGCTCTATATGAGCTCTATATAGTAATGTATGAGCTCTATATAGGACTGTATGAGCTCTATATAGTAATGTATGAGTTCTATATAGGAATGTATGAGCTCTATATAGTAATGTATGAGCTCTATATGAGCTCTATATAGTAATGTATGAGCTCTATATGAGCTCTATATAGTAATGTATGACCTCTATATAGGACTGTATAAGCTCTATATAGTAATGTATGAGCTCTATATAGTAATGTATGAGCTCTATATAGGAATGTATGAGCTCTATATGAGCTTTATATAGTAATGTATGAGTTCTATATAGGAATGTATGAGCTCTATATAGTAATGTATGAGCTCTATATAGGACTGTATGAGCTCTATATAGTAATGTATGAGTTCTATATAGGAATGTATGAGCTCTATATAGTAATGTATTAGCTCTATATGAGCTCCATATAGTAATGTATGAGCTCTATATAGGACTGTATGAGCTCTATATAGTAATGTATGAGCTCTACATGAGCTCTATATAGTAATGTATGAGCTCTATATAGTAATGTATGAGCTCTATATAGTAATGTATGAGCGCTATATAGGAATGTATGAGTTCTATATAGTAATGTATGAGCGCTATATAGGAATGTATGAGTTCTATATAGGAATGTATGAGCTCTATGTAGTAATGTATGAGCTCTATATAGTAATGTATGAGTTCTATATAGGAATGTATGAGCTCTATATAGTAATGTATCAGCTCTATATAGTAATGTATGAGCTCTATATAGTAATGTATGAGTTCTATATAGGAATGTATGAGCTCTATATAGTAATGTATCAGCTCTATATAGTAATGTATGAGCTCTATATAGTAATGTATGAGTTCTATATAGTAATGTATGAGTTCAGCAGTGTATGAGCTCTATATAGGAATGTATGAGCTCTATATAGTAATGTATGAGCTCTATATGGGAATGTATGAGCTCTATATGAGCTCTATATAGTAATGTATGTGTTCTATATAGTAATGTATGAGCTCTATATAGGAATGTATGAGCTTCATAGTAATAGTAATGTATGAGCTCTATATAGGAATGTATGAGCTCTATATGAGCTCTATATAGTAATGTATGAGCTCTATATAGTAATGTATGAGTTCTATATAGGAATGTATGAGCTCTATATAGTAATGTATTAGCTCTATATGAGCTCCATATAGTAATGTATGAGCTCTATATAGGACTGTATGAGCTCTATATAGTAATGTATGAGCTCTATTTGAGCTCTATATAGTAATGTATGAGCTCTATATAGTAATGTATGAGCTCTACATGAGCTCTATATGAGCTTTTATCCAAAGCGACTTACAGTCATGTGTGCATACATTCTACGTATGGGTGGTCCCGGGGATGAACCCACTACCCTGGCGTTACAAGCGCCATGCTCTACCAACTGAGCTACAGAAGGACCACCATATAGGACTGTATGAGCTCTATATGAGCTCTATATAGTACTGTATGAGCTCTATATAGTAATGTATGAGCTCTATATAGTAATGTATGAGTTCTATATAGTAATGTATGAGTTCAGCAGTGTATGAGCTCTATATAGGAATGTATGAGCTCTATATAGTAATGTATGAGCTCTATATGAGCTCTATATAGTAATGTATGTGTTCTATATAGTAATGTATGAGCTCTATATAGTAATGTATGAGCTCTATATGAGCTCTATATAGTAATGTATGAGCTCTATATAGGACTGTATGAGCTCTATATAGTAATGTATGAGTTCTATATAGGAATGTATGAGCTCTATATAGTAATGTATGAGCTCTATATAGGAATGTATGAGCTCTATATGAGCTTTATATAGTAATGTATGAGTTCTATATAGGAATGTATGAGCTCTATATGGGAATGTATGAGCTCTATATAGCTCTATATGTAATGTATGTGTTCTATATAGTAATGTATGAGCTCTATATAGGAATGTATGAGCTCTTCATAGTAATGTATGAGCTCTATATAGGAATGTATGAGTTCTATATGAGCTCTATATAGTAATGTATGAGTTCTATATAGGAATGTATGAGCTCTATATAGTAATGTATGAGCTCTATATGAGCTCTATATAGTAATAATAATAATATATGCCATTTAGCAGACGCTTTTATCCAAAGCGACTTACAGTCATGTGTGCATACATTCTATATGGGTGGTCCCGGAATCGAACCCACTACCCTGGCGTAGCGCCATGCTCTACCAACTGAGCTACAGTAATGTATGAGCTCTATATAGGACTGTATGAGCTCTATATAGTAATGTATGAGTTATATATAGGAATGTATGAGCTCTATATAGTAATGTATGAGCTCTATATGAGCTCTATATAGTAATGTATGAGCTCTATATAGGACTGTATGAGCTCTATATAGTAATGTATGAGTTATATATAGGAATGTATGAGCTCTATATAGTCATGTATGAGCTCTATATGAGCTCTATATAGTAATGTATGAGCTCTATATAGGACTGTATGAGCTCTATATAGTAATGTATGAGCTCTATATAGTAATGTATGAGCTCTATATAGGAATGTATGAGCTCTATATCAGCTTTATATAGTAATGTATGAGTTCTATATAGGAATGTATGAGCTCTATATAGTAATGTATGAGCTCTATATAGGACTGTATGAGCTCTATATAGTAATGTATGAGTTCTATATAGGAATGTATGAACTCTATATAGCAATGTATGAGCTCTATTTGAGCTCTATATAGTAATGTATGAGCTCTATATGAGCTCCATATAGTAATGTATGAGCTCTATATAGGACTGTATGAGCTCTATATAGTAATGTATGAGCTCTACATGAGCTCTATATAGTAATGTATGAGCTCTATATAGTAATGTATGAGTTCTGTATAGTAATATATGAGTTCAGTAATGTATGAGCTCTATATAGTAATGTATGAGCTCTATATAGTAATGTATGAGTTCTGTATAGTAATATATGAGTTCAGCAATGTATGAGCTCTATATAGCAATGTATGAGCTCTATATGAGCTCTATATAGTAATGTATGAGCTCTATATAGTAATGTATGAGCTCTACATGAGCTCTATATAGGACTGTATGAGCTCTATATGAGCTCTATATAGTACTGTATGAGCTCTATATGAGCTCTATATAGGACTGTATGAGCTCTATATAGTAATGTATGAGCTCTATATAGTAATGTATGAGCTCTATATAGTAATGTATGAGTTCTATATAGTAATGTATGAGTTCAGCAGTGTATGAGCTCTATATAGGAATGTATGAGCTCTATATAGTAATGTATGACCTCTATATGGGCATGTATGAGCTCTATATGAGCTCTATATAGTAATGTATGTGTTCTATATAGTAATGTATGAGCTCTATATAGGAATGTATGAGCTCTATATGAGCTCTATATAGTAATGTATGAGCTCTATATAGGAATGTATGAGCTCTTCATAGTAATGTATGAGCTCTATATAGGAATGTATGAGCTCTATATGAGCTCTATATAGTAATGTATGAGTTCTATATAGGAATGTATGAGCTCTATATAGTAATGTATGAGCTCTATATGAGCTCTATATAGTAATGTATGAGCTCTATATAGGACTGTATGAGCTCTATATAGTAATGTATGAGTTATATATAGGAATGTATGAGCTCTATATAGTAATGTATGAGCTCTATTTGAGCTCTATATAGTAATGTATGAGCTCTATATAGTAATGTATGAGCTCTATATGAGCTCTATATAGTAATGTATGAGCTCTATATAGGACTGTATGAGCTCTATATAGTAATGTATGAGCTCTATATAGGAATGTATGAGCTCTATATGAGCTTTATATAGTAATGTATGAGTTCTATATAGGAATGTATGAGCTCTATATAGTAATGTATGAGCTCTATATAGGACTGTATGAGCTCTATATAGTAATGTATGAGTTCTATATAGGAATGTATGAGCTCTATATAGTAATGTATGAGCTCTATTTGAGCTCTATATAGTAATGTATGAGCTATATATGAGCTCCATATAGTAATGTATGAGCTCTATATAGGACTGTATGAGCTCTATATAGGACTGTATGAGCTCTATATAGTAATGTATGAGCTCTACATGAGCTCTATATAGTAATGTATGAGCTCTATATAGTAATGTATGAGTTCTGTATAGTAATATATGAGTTCAGTAATGTATGAGCTCTATATAGTAATGTATGAGCTCTATATAGTAATGTATGAGCTCTATATAGTAATGTATGAGTTCTATATAGGAATGTATGAGCTCTATGTAGTAATGTATGAGCTCTATATAGTAATGTATGAGTTCTATATAGGAATGTATGAGCTCTATATAGTAATGTATGAGCTCTATATAGGACTGTATGAGCTCTATATAGTAATGTATGAGTTCTATATAGTAATATATGAGTTCAGCAATGTATGAGCTCTATATAGGAATGTATGAGCTCTATATGAGCTCTATATAGTAATGTATGAGCTCTATATAGTAATGTATGAGCTCTACATGAGCTCTATATAGTAATAATAATATAATATATGCCATTTAGCCGACGCTTTTATCCAAAGCGACTTACAGTCATGTGTGCATACATTCTACGTATGGGTGGTCCCGGGGATCGAACCCACTACCCTGGCGTTACAAGCGCCATGCTCTACCAACTGAGCTACAGAAGGACCACCATATAGGACTGTATGAGCTCTATATGAGCTCTATATAGTACTGTATGAGCTCTATATAGTAATGTATGAGCTCTATATAG
The DNA here is from genome assembly GCF_023373465.1 of Oncorhynchus keta. Lineage (NCBI taxonomy): Eukaryota > Metazoa > Chordata > Actinopteri > Salmoniformes > Salmonidae > Oncorhynchus > Oncorhynchus keta. Next base: position 2,367,863 of record NC_068455.1, read on the forward strand.
TAATGTATGAGTTCTATATAGTAATGTATGAGTTCAGCAGTGTATGAGCTCTATATAGGAATGTATGAGCTCTATATAGTAATGTATGAGCTCTATATGGGAATGTATGAGCTCTATATGAGCTCTATATAGTAATGTATGTGTTCTATATAGTAATGTATGAGCTCTATATAGTAATGTATGAGCTCTATATGAGCTCTATATAGTAATGTATGAGCTCTATATAGGACTGTATGAGCTCTATATAGTAATGTATGAGTTCTATATAGGAATGTATGAGCTCTATATAGTAATGTATGAGCTCTATATGAGCTCTATATAGTAATGTATGAGCTCTATATGAGCTCTATATGTATGTATGACCTCTATATAGGACTGTATAAGCTCTATATAGTAATGTATAGCTCTATATAGTAATGTATGAGCTCTATATAGGAATGTATGAGCTCTATATGAGCTTTATATAGTAATGTATGAGTTCTATATAGGAATGTATGAGCTCTATATAGTAATGTATGAGCTCTATATAGGACTGTATGAGCTCTATATAGTAATGTATGAGTTCTATATAGGAATGTATGAGCTCTATATAGTAATGTATTAGCTCTATATGAGCTCCATATAGTAATGTATGAGCTCTATATAGGACTGTATGAGCTCTATATAGTAATGTATGAGCTCTACATGAGCTCTATATAGTAATGTATGAGCTCTATATAGTAATGTATGAGCTCTATATAGTAATGTATGAGCGCTATATAGGAATGTATGAGTTCTATATAGTAATGTATGAGCGCTATATAGGAATGTATGAGTTCTATATAGGAATGTATGAGCTCTATGTAGTAATGTATGAGCTCTATATAGTAATGTATGAGTTCTATATAGGAATGTATGAGCTCTATATAGTAATGTATCAGCTCTATATAGTAATGTATGAGCTCTATATAGTAATGTATGAGTTCTATATAGTAATGTATGAGTTCAGCAGTGTATGAGCTCTATATAGGAATGTATGAGCTCTATATAGTAATGTATGAGCTCTATATGGGAATGTATGAGCTCTATATGAGCTCTATATAGTAATGTATGTGTTCTATATAGTAATGTATGAGCTCTATATAGGAATGTATGAGCGCTTCATAGTAATGTATGAGCTCTATATAGGAATGTATGAGCTCTATATGAGCTCTATATAGTAATGTATGAGCTCTATATAGTAATGTATGAGTTCTATATAGGAATGTATGAGCTCTATATAGTAATGTATTAGCTCTATATGAGCTCCATATAGTAATGTATGAGCTCTATATAGGACTGTATGAGCTCTATATAGTAATGTATGAGCTCTATTTGAGCTCTATATAGGAATGTATGAGCTCTATATAGTAATGTATGAGCTCTACATGAGCTCTATATAGTAATAATAATATAATATATGCCAATTTATCCAAAGCGACTTACAGTCATGTGTGCATACATTCTACGTAATCCCGGGGTATGACCTCTACCCTATAGTAATGCACCATGCTCTATATAGCTACAGAAGGACCACCATATAGGACTGTATGAGCTCTATATGAATGTATGAGCTCTATATAGTAATGTATGAGCTCTATATAGTAATGTATGAGTTCTATATAGTAATGTATGAGTTCAGCAGTGTATGAGCTCTATATAGGAATGTATGAGCTCTATATAGTAATGTATGAGCTCTATATGGGAATGTATGAGCTCTATATAGTAATGTATGTGTTCTATATAGTAATGTATGAGCTCTATATAGTAATGTATGAGCTCTATATGAGCTCTATAGTAATGTATGAGCTCTATATATGTATGAGCTCTATATAGTAATGTATGAGTTCTATATAGGAATGTATGAGCTCTATATAGTAATGTATGAGCTCTATAGCTCTATATGAGCTCTATATAGTAATGTATGACCTCTATATAGGAATGTATGAGCTCTAGTATGAGCTCTATATAGTAATGTATGAGCTCTATATATAATGTATGAGCTCTATGAGCTTATATAGTAATGTATGAGTTCTATAGGAATGTATGAGCTCTATATAGTAATGTATGAGCTCTATATAGGATATGAGCTCTATATAGTATGTATGAGTTCTATATAGGAATGTATGAGCTCTATATAGTAATGTATGAGCTCTATATGAGCTCTATATAGTAATATGAGCTCTATATAGGACTGTATGAGCTCTATATAGTAATGTATGAGCTCTATGTATGAGCTCTATATAGTAATGTATGAGCTCTATGTATGATAGGAATGTATGAGCTCTATATGAGCTCTATATAGTAATGTATGAGCTCTATATAGGACTGTGAGCTCTATATAGTAATGTATGAGCTCTATATAGTAATGTATGAGCTCTATATAGGAATGTATGAGCTCTATATAGGAATGTATGAGCTCTATATAGTAATGTATGAGTTCTATATAGGAATGTATGAGCTCTATATAGTAATGTATGAGCTCTATATAGGACTGTATGAGCTCTATATAGTAATGTATGAGTTCTATATAGGAATGTATGAGCTCTATATAGTAATAGTAATGTATGAGCTCTATATAGTAATGTATGCTCTATATGAGCTCCATATAGGAATGTATGAGCTCTATATAGGACTGTATGAGCTCTATATAGTAATGTATGCTCTATATAGTAATGTATGAGTTCTATAGGAATGTATGATATAGTAATGTATGAGCTCTATATAGGAATGTATGAGCTCTATATGAGCTCTATATAGTAATGTATGAGCTCTATATAGTAATGTATGAGTTCTATATAGTAATGTATGAGCTCTATATAGTAATGTATGAGCTATATAGTAATGTATGAGCTCTATATAGGAATGTATGAGCTCTATATAGTAATGTATGAGCTCTATTTGAGCTCTATATATGAGCTCTATATAGTAATGTATGAGCTCTATGAGCTCTAATAATAGTAATGTATGAGCTTTTATCCAAAGGACTACAGTCATGTGCATACATTATAGTAATGTATGAGTTCTATATAGGAATGTATGAGCTCTATATAGTAATGTATGAGCTCTATATGAGCTCTATATAGTAATGTATGAGCTCTATATGAGCTCTATATAGTAATGTATGAGCTCTATATAGTAATGTATGAGTTCTATATAGTAATGTATGAGCTCTATATAGTATGTATGAGTAATGTATGAGCTCTATATGAGCTCTATATAGTAATGTATGAGCTCTATATAGGAATGTATGAGCTCTATATGAGCTCTATATAGTAATGTATGAGCTCTATATGAGCTCCATATAGTAATGTATGAGCTCTATATAGTAATGTATGAGCTCTATATAGGAATGTATGAGCTCTATATGAGCTCTATATAGTAATGTATGAGCTCTATATGAGCTCCATATAGTAATGTATGAGCTCTATATAGGACTGTATGAGCTCTATATAGTAATGTATGAGCTCTACATGAGCTCTATATAGTAATGTATGAGCTCTATATAGTAATGTATGAGCTCTATATAGTAATGTATGAGCGCTATATAGTAATGTATGAGTTCAGCAGTGTATGAGCTCTATATAGGAATGTATGAGCTCTATATAGTAATGTATGAGCTCTATATGGGAATGTATGAGCTCTATATAGTAATGTATGAGTTCTATATAGGAATGTATGAGCTCTATATAGTAATGTATCAGCTCTATATAGTAATGTATGAGTTCAGTAATGTGTTCAGCAGTGATGAGCTCTATATAGGAATGTATGAGCTCTATATAGTAATGTATGAGCTCTATATGGGAATGTATGAGCTCTATATGAGCTCTATATAGTAATGTATGTGTTCTATATAGTAATGTATGAGCTCTATATAGGAATGTATGAGCGCTTCATAGTAATGTATGAGCTCTATATAGGAATGTATGAGCTCTATATGAGCTCTATATAGTAATGTATGAGTTCTATATAGGAATGTATGAGCTCTATATAGTAATGTATGAGCTCTATATGAGCTCTATATAGTAATGTATGAGCTCTATATAGGACTGTATGAGCTCTATATAGTAATGTATGAGTTCTATATAGGAATGTATGAGCTCTATATAGTAATGTATGAGCTCTATATGAGCTCTATATAGTAATGTATGAGCTCTATATGAGCTCTATATAGTAATGTATGACCTCTATATAGGACTGTATAAGCTCTATATAGTAATGTATGAGCTCTATATAGTAATGTATGAGCTCTATATAGGAATGTATGAGCTCTATATGAGCTTTATATAGTAATGTATGAGTTCTATATAGGAATGTATGAGCTCTATATAGTAATGTATGAGCTCTATATAGGACTGTATGAGCTCTATATAGTAATGTATTAGCTCTATATGAGCTCTATATAGTAATGTATGAGCTCTATATAGGACTGTATGAGCTCTATATAGTAATGTATGAGTTCTATATAGGAATGTATGAGCTCTATATAGTAATGTATTAGCTCTATATGAGCTCTATATAGTAATGTATGAGCTCTATATGAGCTCCATATAGTAATGTATGAGCTCTATATAGGACTGTATGAGCTCTATATAGTAATGTATGAGCTCTACATGAGCTCTATATAGTAATGTATGAGTTCTGTATAGTAATATATGAGTTCAGTAATGTATGAGCTCTATATAGTAATGTATGAGCTCTATATAGTAATGTATGAGCGCTATATAGGAATGTATGAGTTCTATATAGGAATGTATGAGCTCTATGTAGTAATGTATGAGCTCTATATAGTAATGTATGAGTTCTATATAGGAATGTATGAGCTCTATATAGTAATGTATCAGCTCTATATAGGACTGTATGAGCTCTATATATTAATGTATGAGTTCTATATAGTAATATATGAGTTCAGCAATGTATGAGCTCTATATAGGAATGTATGAGCTCTATATGAGCTCTATATAGTAATGTATGAGCTCTATATGAGCTATATATAGTAATGTATGAGCTCTATATAGAACTGTATGAGCTCTATATGAGCTCTATATAGTAATGTATGAGCTCTATATGAGCTCTATATAGGACTGTATGAGCTCTATATAGGACTGTATGAGCTCTATATAGGAATGTATGAGCTCTATATAGTAATGTATGAGCTCTATATGAGCTCTATATAGTAATGTATGAGCTCTATATAGGACTGTATGAGCTCTATATAGTAATGTATGAGCTCTACATGAGTTCTATATAGTAATGTATGAGTTCTGTATAGTAATATATGAGTCCAGTAATGTATAAGCTCTATATAGTAATGTATGAGCTCTATATAGTATGAGCTCTATATAGTAATGTATGAGTTCTGTATAGTAATATATGAGTTCAGTAATGTATGAGCTCTATATAGTAATTTATGAGTTCTATATAGTAATATATGAGTTCAGCAATGTATGAGCTCTATATAGGAATGTATGAGCTCTATATAGTAATGTATGAGCTCTATATAGGAATGTATGAGCTCTATATAGTAATGTATGAGCTCTATATAGTAATGTATGAGCTCTATATAGGAATGTATGAGCTCTATATAGTAATGTATGAGCTCTATATGAGCTCCATATAGTAATGTATGAGCTCTATATAGGACTGTATGAGCTCTATATAGTAATGTATGAGCTCTACATGAGCTCTATATAGTAATGTATGAGCTCTATATAGTAATGTATTAGTTCTGTATAGTAATATATGACTTCAGTAATGTATGAGCTCTATATAGTAATGTATGAGTTCTATATAGTAATATATGAGTTCAGCTATGTATGAGCTCTATATAGGAATGTATGAGCTCTATACAGTAATGTATGAGCTCAATATAGGAATGTATGAGCTCTATATAGTAATGTATGAGCTCTATATAGTAATGTTAGAGCTCTATATAGGAATGTATGAGTTATATATAGTAATGTATGAGCTCTATATAGTAATGTATGAGTTCTATATAGTAATGTATGAGCTCTATATAGTAATGTATGAGTTCTATATAGTAATGTATGAGTTCTATATAGTAATGTATGAGTTCTATATAGTAATGTATGAGCTCTATATAGTAATGTATGAGCTCTATATAGGAATGTATGAGTTCAGTAATGTATGAACTGTATATGAGCTCTATTTAGGAATGTATGAGTTCTACGTGTATGGGTCTTTTGAATGAATCATGCCCATAGAAAGCGCAGTCCATTTCGTTGGGTTAGACTTTGAAACAACATCCACAACTTCCATATTTTACACTCAGTTTCCACCTGCTGTTGTACTTCTTTCTTCAAATTAATCATCGCGGTGAGGTGAGTTGTAAAAGCACCATACTGTTTTGATGATAAGTGTGTTGGATGTGATTTTAGACGTATCCGCATTGATGTCAGAGTGGTTAGAGGAACAATAGGGCCCTGAGTACCAGACCATTAGTGACCCGACGGTCATTAGCGAGGATCATGTCCAGAGTGCATAAGAGGAAGGAGTCACATGTCATTTTATACTGAGGGCATGACTCATGACTGCTGGTGTGGCGGTAATAACGGTCACCGCAACAATCCAACCACCGCTAATAATTACCTAATCTGGGCTGTTTAACATGGCCATAAATTCTCTAAACAGATGAAGCACAGTGAGTATATTTTGCAAATTTAAACAGGATCCCATATAAAATGGAACCCGCCAATTAGAATGTAGCTTTAATGATTTGTCGTAACTCTGGTATGGCAGTGAAATGTGGGGGGCTTTTACAACTTCAAATAAACATCATGGGATAAAAAGACGCATTTTGGAATTTTGTAAAAGTATTCTAGGTGTGGACAGAAATGCCCCAAAACCCCTCGCCTGTAAGGCATGACTTGGGAGATTTCCATATTGAGAAAAGAGACACTAAATTCGGGACTCACCTGAGAATATTACCATCAAATCAAATGTTATTAGTTACATACGCCGAATACAACAGGTGTAGTAGACCTCACAGTGAAATGCTGAATACAACAGGTGTAGTAGACCTCACAGTGAAATGCTGAATACAACAGGTGTAGTAGACCTCACAGTGAAATGCCGAATACAACAGGTGTAGTAGACCTCACAGTGAAATGCTGAATACAACAGGTGTAGTAGACCTTATAGTGAAATACTGAATACAACAGGTGTAGTAGACCTCACAGTGAAATGCTGAATACAACAGGTGTCGTAGACCTCACAGTGAAATGCTGAATACAACAGGTGTAGTAGACCTCACAGTGAAATGCTGAATACAACAGGTGTAGTAGACCTTATAGTGAAATGCTGAATACAACAGGTGTAGTAGACCTCACAGTGAAATGCTGAATACAACAGGTGTCGTAGACCTCACAGTGAAATGCTGAATACAACAGGTGTAGTAGACCTCACAGTGAAATGCTGAATACAACAGGTGTAGTAGACCTTACAGTGAAATGCTGAATACAACAGGTGTAGTAGACCTCACAGTGAAATGCTGAATACAACAGGTGTAGTAGACCTCACAGTGAAATGCTGAATACAACAGGGGTAGTAGACCTCACAGTGAAATGCTGAATACAACAGGTGTAGTAGACCTCACAGTGAAATGCTGAATACAACAGGTGTAGTAGACCTCACAGTGAAATGCTGAATACAACAGGGGTAGTAGACCTCACAGTGAAATGCTGAATACAACAGGTGTAGTAGACCTCACAGTGAAATGCTGAATACAACAGGTGTAGTAGACCTTACAGTGAAATGCTGAATACAACAGGTGTAGTAGACCTCACAGTGAAATGCTGAATACAACAGGTGTAGTAGACCTCACAGTGAAATGCTGAATACAACAGGTGTAGTAGACCTCACAGTGAAATGCTGAATACAACAGGTGTAGTAGACCTTACAGTGAAATGCTGAATACAACAGGTGTCGTAGACCTTACAGTGAAATGCTGAATACAACAGGTGTAGTAGACCTCACAGTGAAATGCTGAATACAACAGGTGTAGTAGACCTTACAGTGAAATGCTGAATACAACAGGTGTAGTAGACCTCACAGTGAAATGCTGAATACAACAGGTATAGTAGACCTCACAGTGAAATGCTGAATACAACAGGTGTAGTAGACCTTACAGTGAAATGCTGAATACAACAGGTGTAGTAGACCTTACAGTGAAATGCTGAATACAACAGGTGTAGTAGACCTTACAGTGAAATGCTGAATACAACAGGTGTAGTAGACCTTACAGTGAAATGCTGAATACAACAGGTGTAGTAGACCTCACAGTGAAATGCTGAATACAACAAAAAATATTAAGAAATGAAAGTAACAAGTAATTAAAGAGCAGAAGTAAAATAAGAATAGTGAGACAATATACAGGCAGAGTACTGGTACAAGTCAATTATTATATTCCAGGTATAGTTATGTTGTGTGTGTATTATATTCCAGGTATAGTTAAGTTGTGTGTTTTATATTCCAGGTATAGTTATGTTGTGTGTGTATTATATTCCAGGCATAGTTAAGTTGTGTGTTTTATATTCCAGGTATAGTTATGTTGTGTGTGTATTATATTCCAGGTATAGTTATGTTGTGTGTGTTTTATATTCCAGGTATAGTTATGTTGTGTGTGTTTTATATTCCAGGTATAGTTATGTTGTGTGTGTTTTATATTCCAGGTATAGTTATGTTGTGTGTGTTTTATATTCCAGGTATAGTTATGTTGTGTGTGTATTGTATTCCAGGTATAGTTATGTTGTGTGTTTTATATTCCAGGTATAGTTATGTTGTGTGTTTTATATTCCAGGTATAGTTATGTTGTGTGTTTTATATTCCAGGTATAGTTATGTTGTGTGTTTTATATTCCAGGTATAGTTAAGTTGTGTGTTTTATATTCCAGGTATAGTTATGTTGTGTATTTTATTCCAGGTATAGTTAAGTTGTGTGTTTTATATTCCAGGTATAGTTATGTTGTGTGTTTTATATTCCAGGTATAGTTATGTTGTGTGTTTTATATTCCAGGTATAGTTATGTTGTGTGTGTATTATATTCCACGTATAGTTGTTTTGTTGATATATATCAGTGGTGTAAATCTTGGAGGGGAAAAGCAAAGCCACTACACAACACTAAACAATACATTAAGTGCACTATAACGGTGACAAACGGAGTCCACAAACTGTTAGGGCCTACATAAAGCTGTCCCGACGATATTCAATGATGCCATTTCTCTAAAACAGGCTACAGGCTACATGTGCACCACCAAGTCAGAACCATAGGATAAATAAAGGGGGTGTGTAAAGCAGGCAATGAAAGCTCTTACAATATTCAATGATGCCATTTCTCTAAAACAGGCTACAGGCTACATGTGCACCACCAAGTCAGAACCATAGGATAAATAAAGGGGGTGTGTAAAGCAGGCAATGAAAGCTCTTACAATATTCAATGATGCCATTTCTCTGAAACAGGCTACAGGCTACATGTGCACCACCAAGTCAGAACCATAGGATAAATAAAGGGAGGTGTGTAAAGCAGGCAATGAAAGCTCTTACAATATTCAATGATGCCATTTCTCTAAAACAGGCTACAGGCTACATGTGCACCACCAAGTCAGAACCATAGGATAAATAAAGGGGGTGTGTAAAGCAGGCAATGAAAGCTCTTACAATATTCAATGATGCCATTTCTCTGAAACAGGCGACAGGCTACATGTGCACCACCAAGTCAGAACAGTATACATATCTCCCTGGCATATTACATCATTTATGCAGCAGCACACAAGACATTTTGGATTTCGTTGTTCTGTTCCCACTTGAACAGAAAGGTGGTTCGGCGATCCTTCGTAGGCAAATTTTGTCATCAACGTCTTGCATTTTCTGGATTTATGGTGATTTCAAGCCAACTGGGAACTGGAAAAAGGTCAAACCATGAGGTCAGTGATCTTCGGGAATTCCGAGTTGGATGACCTTTCAAAGCGTATTTTCCAGGTCAGAGCTGTTTCCCAGTCAGAGCTTAGTTTCCAGAACGCGGCAGGATTGACAGTGTATTTAACCTTTCTCTGGTCCATGGAGTTGCATGTGAATGTTTATCTTTATAAACTTGTTGTGTAATGTTTATGTCCAATGGCGGATGAGCACCAATACATTTTATGGTCCTTCTGTAGCACAGTTGGTAGAGCATGGCGCTTGTAACGCCAGGGTAGTGGGTTCGATTCCCGGGACCACCCATACGTAGAATGTATGTACACATGACTGTAAGTCGCTTTGGATAAAAGCGTCTGCTAAATGGCATATATTAAGTTTCTCTTCATATGACAAGTGTTGAAAAGAGGATTTGGCAGTAGATTGTCAGCTTGATTAATGACGATGACTGCTTGCTAGGCAAGATTTATAAAGTATGAGAGAGAATCGGGAAGGAGAGTCTGAAGGGGATGGAGTGTGATGAACTGTCACCTCCTGTCCAATGGACTGTCACCTCCTGTCCAATGAACTGTCACCTCCTGTCCAGTCAGACAGCAAGATGATGAGACCAGCCAGGACACACACTACCCTATACACACTTCATAACACACACACACACTTCATAACCCATCCTCATGACAGATAAATCACACACACACACACACACAATACACACTTCATAACCCATATTCCTGACTGAAAATCACACACTCAACACAGTAACAAATACTGTGGACTCATTCAAGGGCACGGCTCTATTCTAAGGACACATCTGGCCCCTTGTTCTATCTGTCGACCTCAGCATTATGCTGATTTAAGTAGCTATGAGATACAACCATTCTTTGATTAAATACTAGGATGACTTCCTTCCCTACTCTACACGATACAAACCCCTGCGCCTACTCAACAGAATGACAGTTACTGAAGTAGTGTGGTGTGCTGACTGGTATTGAAGTATTTATTGTTGTAAATTAATAGTTGTGGTAGTAGTAGTGGTGGTGATGGTAGTAGTAGTGGTGGTGATGGTAGTAGTGGTGGTGGTGATGGTAGTAGTAGTGGTGGTGATGTTAGTAGTAGTGGTGGTGATGGTAGTAGTAGTGGTGGTGATGGTATGGTAGTAGTGGTGGTGATGGTAGTAGTAGTGGTGGTGATGGCAGTAGTAGTGGTGGTGATGGCAGTAGTAGTGGTGGTGATGGTAGTAGTAGTGTAGTGGTGGTGGTGATGACAGCAGTAGTAGTGGTGGTGATGGTAGTAGTAGTGGTGGTGATGGTAGTAGTAGTGGTGGTGATGGTAGTAGTAGTGGTAGTGATGTTAGTAGTAGTGGTGGTGATGGTAGTAGTGGTGGTGATGGTAGTAGTAGTGGTGGTGATGGTAGTAGTGGTGGTGGTGATGGTAGTAGTAGTGGTGGTGATGGTAGTAGTAGTGGTGGTGATGGTAGTAGTAGTGGTAGTGATGGTAGTAGTAGTGGTGGTGATGGTAGTAGTAGTGGTGGTGATGGATGGTAGTAGTGGTGGTGATGGTAGTAGTAGTGGTGGTGATGGTAGTAGTAGTGGTGGTGGTGATGACAGCAGTAGTAGTGGTGGTGATGGTAGTAGTAGTGGTGGTGATGGTAGTAGTAGTGGTGGTGATGGTAGTAGTAGTGGTGGTGATGGTAGTAGTAGTGGTGGTGATGGTAGTAGTAGTGGTGGTGATGGTAGTAGTAGTGGTGGTGATGGTAGTAGTAGTGGTGGTGATGGTAGTAGTAGTGGTGGTGATGGTAGTAGTAGTGGTGGTGATGGTAGTAGTAGTGGTGGTGATGGCAGTAGTAGTGGTGGTGATGGTAGTAGTAGTGGTAGTGACAGCAGTAGTAGTGGTAGTGATGGTAGTAGTAGTGGTAGTGATGTTAGTAGTAGTGGTGGTGATGGTAGTAGTGGTGGTGATGGTAGTAGTAGTGGTGGTGACAGCAGTAGTAGTGGTGGTGACAGCAGTAGTAGTGGTAGTGATGGTGGTAGTGACAGCAGTAGTAGTGGTAGTGATGGTAGTAGTAGTGGTGGTGATGGCAGTAGCAGTGGTGGTGATGGTAGTAGTAGTGGTGGTGATGGCAGTAGTAGTGGTAGTGATGGTAGTAGTAATGGTATTAGTAATGGCAGTAGTAATGGTAGTGATTGCAGTAGGAGTGGTAGTGACAGTTGTAGTAATAGTAGTAGTAGTAGTGACGGTAGTAGCAGTAGTAGTAGTAGTAGCGGCAGTAGTAGTAGTAGTAGTATTAGAATTAGTTAGCAGTGACAGTAGTAGTAGTAATATTAGTGACATTAGTAATAGTAGTAGTAGTGACAGTAGTAGTAGTAGTAGTAGTAGTAGTAGTAGTAGTAGTGACAGCAATAGTAGTAGTAGTAGTATTAGTTGTAGTAATAGCAGTGACAGTAGTAGTAGTAGTGACAGTAGTAGTAGTAATATTAGTGACATTCGTAATAGTAGTAGTAGTGACAGTAGTAGTAGTAGTAGTAGTAGTAGTAGTAGTAGTAGTAGTGACAGCAATAGTAGTAGTAGTAGTATTAGTTGTAGTAATAGCAGTGACAGTAGTAGTAGTAGTAGTAGTAGTGACAGCAGTAGTAGTAGTAGTAGTGACAGCAATAGTAGTAGTAGTAGTATTAGTTGTAGTAATAGCAGTGACAGTAGTAGTAGTAGTGACAGTAGTAGTAATATTAGTGACATTAGTAATAGTAGTAGTAGTGACAGTAGTAGTAGTTGTAGTAATAGTAGTGACAGTAGTAGTACTAATGACAGTAGTAGTAATATTAGTGACATTAGTAAAAGTAGTAGTAGTGACAGTAGTAGTAGTAGTAGTAGTAGTGACAGCAGTAGTAGTAGTAGTAGTAGTGACAGTAGTAGTAGTGACAGCAGTAGTAGTAGTAGTAGTAGTAGTGACAGCAGTAGTAGTAGTGACAGTAGTAGTAGTAGTAGTAGTAGTAGTAGTAGTAGTGACAGTAGTAGTAGTAGTAGTGACAGTAGTAGTAGTAGTAGTGGTGGTAGTGACAGTAGTAGTAGTGACAGCAGTAGTAGTAGTAGTAGTAGTAGTAGTAGTAGTGACAGCAGTAGTAGTGGTAGTAATAGTGACAGCAGTAGTAGTGGTAGTAATAGTAACAGCAGTAGTAGTAGTAGTAGTGGTAGTGACAGTAGTAGTAGTAGTAGTAGTAGTAGTGGTAGTAGCAGTAGTAGTAGTGACAGCAGCAGTAGTAGTAGTAGTAGTAGTAGTAGTAGTGACAGCAGTAGTAGTGGTAGTAATAGTGACAGTAGTATTAGTAGGAGTGGTAGTAGCAGTAGTAGGAGTGGTAGTGACAGTAGTAGTAGTAGTAGTAGTAGTGGTAGTGACAGTAGTAGTAGTAGTAGTAGTAGTAGTAATGACAGCAGTAGTAGTGGTAGTAGCAGTAGTAGGAGTGGTAGTGACAGTAGTAGTAGTAGTAGTAATGACAGCAGTAGTAGTGGTAGTAATAGCAGTGACAGTAGTATTAGTAGGAGTGGTAGTAGTAGTAGTAGTAGTGGTAGCGTGGCAGATGTGTTGCTACCTACCCTCACCACCTGGGGGCGGCCTATCAGGAAGACCAGGATCCAGTTGCAGAGGGAGGTGTTTAGTCCCAGGATCCTTAGCTTAGTGATGAGCTTTGAGGGCACTATGGGGTTGAAAGCTGAGCTCTAGTCAATGAACAACATTCTCACATAAGTGTTCCTTTTGTCCAGGTGGGAAAGGGCAGTGTGGAGAGCAATAGAGATTGCATCATCTGTGGATCTGTTTGGGCGGTATGCAAATTGGAGTGGCTCTAGGGTTTCTGGGATAATGGTATTGGTGTGAGCGATTACCAAACTTTCAAAGCACTTCATGGCTACGGACGTGAGTGCTGCAGGTCTGTAGTCATTTAGGCAGGTTGCCTTTGTGTTCTTGGGCACAGGGACTATGGTGGTCTATGGTGCACTTATTGATAAAGCCAGTGACTGATTTGGTGTACTCCTCAATGCCCTCGGAAGAGTCACGGAACATGTTCCAGTCTGTGATAGCAGAACTATATACCTATAGCTTAGCATCTGCTTCTTTTGGCCAGTAATAGACCGAGTAACTGGTGCTTCCTGCTTTAATTTTTGCTTGTAAGCAGGAATCAGGAGGATAGAAATGTGGTCGGATTTACGAAATGGAGGGTGAGGGAGAGCTTTGTACGTGTCTCTGTGTGTGGGAGTAAAGGTGATAGAGAATTATTTTCCCCTCTGGTTGCACATTTAACATGTTGATATAGATTTGGTAAAACTGATTTAAGTTTCCCTGCATTAAAGTCTCCGGCCACTAGGAGCGCCGCCTCTGGGTGAGTGGTTTCTTGTTGGCTTATTTCCTGATACAGCTGACTGAGTGCGGTCTTAGTGCCAGCAAATGTCTGTGGTGGTAAATAAACAGAAAAGTATAGCTGAAAATTCTCTAGGCAAGTAGTAATGGCAGTAGTAATAGCAGTAGTAATGGCAGTAGTAATGGCAGCAGTAATGGCAGCAGTAATGGCAGTAGTAATGGCAGTAGTAATGGCAGCAGTAATGGCAGTAGTAATGGCAGTAGTAATGGCAGTAGTAATGGCAGTAGTAATGGCAGCAGTAATGGCAGTAGTAATGGCAGCAGTAATGGCAGCAGTAATGGCAGCAGTAATGGCAGTAGTAATAGCAGTAGTAATGGCAGTAGTAATGGCAGCAGTAATGGTAGCAGTAATGGCAGCAGTAATGGCAGCAGTAATGGCAGCAGTAATGGCAGCAGTAATGGCAGTAGTAATGGCAGTAGTAATGGCAGTAGTAATGGTAGCAGTAATGGCAGCAGTAATGGCAGCAGTAATGGCAGTAGTAATGGCAGCAGTAATGGCAGCAGTAATAGCAGTAGTAATGGTAGCAGTAATGGTCATGCCACCATTTCGTTGCTTTTTGAGAAGTGTAACTTGGTCCAATAACATTTGTTATAAAGTGCAAATGTTCAACTTAATAAAACAATAGCTTTCCATACAGATGTTGTGTGGCGTACAGAGAGGAGGCAGTCATTAAAAAATAATGCCATACACTTATTGCACACTGAGTCCATGCAACTTATTATGAGACTTGTTAAGCACATTTTTACTCCTGAACTTATTTAGGCTCCTTGCCATAACAGTGGTTGAATACTTATTGACTCAAGACATTTCAGATTTTCACTTTTAATTCATTTGTAAAAACTTCAAAAAAAACAAAATTCCACTTTGACATTATGGGGTATTGTGTGTAGACCAGTGACACAAAATCTAATTTTAATACAATTTTAAATTCAAGCTGTAACACAAGAAAAGAGCTCTACCAAAATCAAAACAGAGCTCTACCAAAATCAACACAGAGCTCTACCAATCAACACAGAGCTCTACCAATCTCTAGAGATCTAACCCACTGTTCCCCGGCACCCCGGTACATCACAGGTGGTGTCAGAGGAAGGCCTCAACAAACTGTCCTCCAGTCATCCAAGTCCTACTGTTCTCTCTGCTACAGCATGGCAAGCGGTACCGGAGAGCCATGTCTGGGACCAAAAGGCTCCTGAACAGCTTCTACCCCCGAGCCATCAGACTGCTGAACAGTTCATCAAATGGCTACCTGGACTATTTGCATTGACCCCCCTCCCCCCTCCCCCTCCCCTCCCCCTCCCCCTCCCACTCTTCAGGCCATTATTGAATGCAGCTTTGTGACAATAACAGTCTCTGTGTGATGGATAGTTGTGTCTTTCTGTTCTGGACCCCTCAGGTCAACTCACTTCCTGTTAGCCCGTGGTATCAACCCACTTCCTGTTTGCCCGTGCTATCCCAAGGGAGAGAAGAAGAAGGTCCGTGTAGTTCACTCCTATTCTCCAAGGGTAGTGTTCATTAGAGAGCGGCGTAATAAAAATGTTTTCAACATTAAGTTGAACAACAAGCTATTCGTTTTTTTTTAAAGTTTGGATGGCATCTCGCCATTTTCAGACCTTCTTTTTGGCATAATACGCCATCCTCTCCTTCTCTCTCATTGGGCCATGTAATGAGCCAGCTCCTTCTCCAGACTCTGAGTGAAGCGATGGTTGAGGAACAGCAGCTGACCGTGTGGTAATAGACGATGGAGCAGGACATCGATACGGTCACTCTTCAACAGGACCTGAAGAATAAAACAAAACTTTATTGGTCACATGCAGAGAACACAACCGGTGCAAAACCATACCACAAAATACTTCCTCTTTCTTCCAGAGAAACCAGGATCTTAAAAACAAACAGTCTGGAGAGAAATAAACCCCCAGAATGCTACAGTGAAGGTTTACACACCCTAGCAGTTTCCACATTTTGCTGCCTTTCAATTACATCTTAAAAGGGGAAAAAAATATGAATTCCCTTTCATCGATCTACACCACATTTTCAAAGTTAAATAAAAAAAAAATATTCTCCAAATTGTATATTTTTTTAAACAACGAAGATGCGTATGTCTTCACCCCCCTGGAGTTAATACTTCATAGAAGCACCTTTGGCAGCCATTACATCTTTGAATCATTTTGAATACGATTGTGCTAACTTTGCACAACTCTAAGGGCAACAATTATTTTGTGTTTTTCTCAAAATTACTCAAGCTCAATACATTTAGTTGGGATAGAAAAATTATCAGATTTTAAAGTAAATTTAAGTCAGGAATGATTGCTGTACCCATCAGAAACACACAACACCTCTTGGGGGAAAAAAAATATTCTGGTGTGTCATTAAACATTATGTGATTGTCTCACTGGGGAATAAAAACGAGAAGACAGGCAGGTTTTCCTCTAACTTTGTCCCTAGGATTTACTCATATTTATTTCAATCCTGACAAACTCCCCAGTCCCTGTCAGTGACAAGCATACCCATAACATGATGCTGTCACCACAATATCTGGAAATACTGAAAAGCTCTGCCTCACTCTTCTGAACACAAATATTAATGTCCAATAAACACCATAATGGCTTTCAAAGAAGTGTTGAGTTGAATGGTTTCGTCTCAGTTCTGACAAATATTTGATTGAAAGTCAGAGATAAGGTTTGAATATTGCTGTGCGTCAATTAGCCATTTTTGACAAAACAATGAACATTCAGTATTCACAGCCCTAGACTTTTCCACATTTTATTGTGTTACTTATTCTAAATTGGACAGGGGGAAAAAAACACTAATCTAATTAATCTAATCTAATCTAATAAACACAAAACCCCACAATGACAAAGAAAAAACAGGTTTCTAGACATTTATGCAAAAATTATTTTTGGAAATATCACATTTATGTTTTCAGACCCTTTACTCAGTACTTTGTTGAATAACATTTTTGCAGTGATTACAGCCTCCAGTCTTCTTGGGTATGACGCTACAAGCTTAGCACACCTGTATTTGGGGAGTTTCTCCCATTCTTCTCTGCAGATCCTCTCAAGATCTGTCAGGTTGGATGGGGAGCGTTGCTGCACAGCTATTTTCAGGTCTCTCCAGAGATCTTAGATTGGGATCAAGTCGAGGCATTGGCTGGTCCACTCAAAGACATTCAGAGACCTGTCCCAAAGTCACTCCTGTGGTGTATTGTCTGTGTGCTTAGGGTCATTGCCCTGTTGGAAGGTGAACCTTCGCCCCAGTCTGAGGTCTTAAGCGCTCTGGGGCAGGTTTTCATCAAGGATCTCTCTGTACTTTGCTCCATTCATCATTTCCTCGATCCTGACTAGTCTCCCAGTCCCTTCCGCTGAGAAACATCCCAACAGCATGATGCTGCCACCACCATGCTTCACCGTGCTTCACCATAGGGATGGTGCCAGGTTTCCTCCAGACCTGACGCTTGGCATTCAGGCCAAAGAATTCAATCTTGGTTTCATCAGACTAGAGAATCTTGTTTTTTATGGTCTGAGAGTCTTTAGGGACCTTTTGGCTAACTCCAAGCGGGCTGTCATGTACTGACGAGTGGCTTCCATCTGACCACTACCATAAAGGCCTGATTGGTAGAGTGCTGCCGAGATGGTTATCCTTCTGGAAGGTTCTCCCATCTCCACAGAGGAACTCTGGAGCTCTGTCAGAGTGACCATCTGGTTCTTGGTCACCTCCCTGACAAAGGCTGTTTTCCCCTGATTGCTCAGTTTGGCTGAGAATAATGGAGAATAATGGAGGCCACTGTGTTCTTGGGGATCTTCAATGCTGCAGACATGTTTTAGTACCCTTCCCCAGATCTGTGCCTCGACACAATCCTGTCTCAGAGCTCTAAGAGTAATCCCTTTGACCTCATGGCTTGGTTTTTCCTCTGACATGCACAGTCAACTGTGGACCTTATATCGACAGGTGTGTGCCTTTACAAATCATGTCCAATCAATTGAATTTACCACAGGTGGACTCCTGAAGGCTAGGACCCAGTGGCAGGGTGATGGCTAGGACCCAGTGGCAGGGTGAAGGCTAGGACCCTGTGGCATGGTGAAGGCTAGGACCCAGTGGCCAGGGTGAAGGCTAGGACCCAGTGACCAGGGTGAAGGCTAGGACCCAGTGAGCAGGGTGAAGGCTAGGACCCAGTGGCCAGGGTGAAGGCTAGGACCCAGTGACCAGGGTGAAGGCTAGGACCCAGTGACCAGGGTGAAGGCTAGGACCCAGTGACCAGGGTGAAGGCTAGGACCCAGTGGCAGGGTGACCAGGGGGAAGGCTAGGCCCCAGTGACCAGGGTGAAGGTCAGGACCCAGTGGCAGGGTGAAGGCTAGGACCCAGTGGCAGGGTGATGGCTAGGACCCAGTGGCAGGGTGAAGGCTAGGACCCAGTGGCATGGTGAAGGCTAGGACCCAGTGGCCAGGGTGAAGGCTAGGACCCAGTGACCAGGGTGAAGGCTAGGACCCAGTGAGCAGGGTGAAGGCTAGGACCCAGTGGCCAGGGTGAAGGCTAGGACCCAGTGACCAGGGTGAAGGCTAGGACCTAGTGGCCAGGGTGAAGGCTAGGACCCAGTGACCAGGGTGAAGGCTAGGACCCAGTGGCCAGGGTGAAGGCTAGGACCCAGTGGCCAGGGTGAAGGCTAGGACCCAGTGAGCAGGGTGAAGGGTAGGACCTAGTGGCAGGGTGAAGGCTAGGACCTAGTGGCCAGGGTGAAGGCTAGGACCTAGTGGCCAGGGTGAAGGCTAGGACCCAGTGACCAGGGTGAAGGCTAGGACCCAGTGGCCAGGGTGAAGGCTAGGACCCAGTGACCAGGGTGAAGGCTAGGACCCAGTGACCAGGGTGAAGGCTGGGACCCAGTGACCAGGGTGAAGGCTAGGACCCAGTGACCAGGGTGAAGGCTAGGACCCAGTGACCAGGGTGAAGGCTAGGACCCAGTGGCAGGGTGAAGGCTAGGACCCAGTGGCCAGGGTGAAGGCTAGGACCCAGTGACCAGGGTGAAGGCTAGGACCCAGTAACCAGGGTGAAGGCTAGGACCCAGTGACCAGGGTGAAGGCTAGGACCTAGTGGCCAGGATGAAGGCTAGGACCCAGTGGCCAGGGTGAAGGCTAGGACCGAGTGGCCAGGGTGAAGGCTAGGACCCAGTGACCAGGGTGAAGGCTCGGACCGAGTGGCCAGGGTGAAGGCTAGGACCCAGTGACCAGGGTGAAGGCTAGGACCGAGTGGCCAGGGTGAAGGCTAGGACCCAGTGACCAGGGTGAAGGCTAGGACCTAGTGGCCAGGGTGAAGGCTAGGACCCAGTGACCAGGGTGAAGGCTAGGACCGAGTGGCCAGGGTGAAGGCTAGGACCCAGTGACCAGGGTGAAGGCTAGGACCCAGTGACCAGGGTGAAGGCTAGGACCCAGTGGCAGGGTGAAGGCTAGGACCCAGTAGCCAGGGTGAAGGCTAGGACCCAGTGACCAGGGTGAAGGCTAGGACCCAGTGACCTGGGTGAAGGCTAGGACCCAGTGACCAGGGTGAAGGCTAGGACCTAGTGGCCAGGGTGAAGGCTAGGACCCAGTGACCAGGGTGAAGGCTAGGACCGAGTGGCCAGGGTGAAGGCTAGGACCCAGTGACCAGGGTGATGGCTAGGACCCAGTGGCAGGGTGAAGGCTAGGACCCAGTGACCAGGGTGAAGGCTAGGACCCAGTGGCCAGGGTGATGGCTAGGACCCAGTGGCCAGGGTGATGGCTAGGACCCAGTGGCAGGGTGATGGCTAGGACCCAGTGGCCAGGGTGATGGCTAGGACCCAGTGGCAGGGTGAAGGCTAGGACCCAGTGACCAGGGTGAAGGCTAGGACCCAGTGGCCAGGGTGATGGCTAGGACCCAGTGGCCAGGGTGAAGGCTAGGACCCAGTGGCCAGGGTGAAGGCTAGGACCCAGTGACCAGGGTGAAGGCTAGGACCCAGTGACCAGGGTGAAGGCTAGGACCCAGTGACCAGGGTGAAGGCTAGGACCCAGTGACCAGGGTGAAGGCCAGGGCCCAGTGGCAGGGTGAAGGCTAGGACCCAGTGGCAGGGTGATGGCTAGGACCCAGTGGCAGGGTGAAGGCTAGGACCCAGTGGCATGGTGAAGGCTAGGACCCAGTGGCCAGGGTGAAGGCTAGGACCCAGTGACCAGGGTGAAGGCTAGGACCCAGTGAGCAGGGTGAAGGCTAGGACCCAGTGGCCAGGGTGAAGGCTAGGACCCAGTGACCAGGGTGAAGGCTAGGACCTAGTGGCCAGGGTGAAGGCTAGGACCCAGTGACCAGGGTGAAGGCTAGGACCCAGTGGCCAGGGTGAAGGCTAAGACCCAGTGGCCAGGGTGAAGGCTAGGACCCAGTGAGCAGGGTGAAGGCTATGAGCTAGTGGCAGGGTGAAGGCTAAGACCCAGTGACCAGGGTGAAGGCTAGGACCCAGTGGCCAGGGTGAAGGCTAGGACCCAGTGACCAGGGTGAAGGCTAGGACCCAGTGACCAGGGTGAAGGCTAGGACCCAGTGGCAGGGTGACCAGGGGAAGGCTAGGCCCCAGTGACCAGGGTG
Source organism: Oncorhynchus keta (assembly GCF_023373465.1). Taxonomy (NCBI): domain Eukaryota; kingdom Metazoa; phylum Chordata; class Actinopteri; order Salmoniformes; family Salmonidae; genus Oncorhynchus; species Oncorhynchus keta. The sequence goes on from NC_068455.1 coordinate 2,388,792, forward strand.
AAGGTCAGGACCCAGTGGCAGGGTGAAGGCTAGGACCCAGTGGCAGGGTGATGGCTAGGACCCAGTGGCAGGGTGAAGGCTAGGACCCAGTGGCATGGTGAAGGCTAGGACCCAGTGGCCAGGGTGAAGGCTAGGACCCAGTGACCAGGGTGAAGGCTAGGACCCAGTGAGCAGGGTGAAGGCTAGGACCCAGTGGCCAGGGTGAAGGCTAGGACCCAGTGGCAGGGTGATGGCTAGGACCCAGTGGCCAGGGTGATGGCTAGGACCCAGTGGCAGGGTGAAGGCTAGGACCCAGTGACCAGGGTGAAGGCTAGGACCCAGTGGCCAGGGTGATGGCTAGGACCCAGTGGCCAGGGTGAAGGCTAGGACCCAGTGGCCAGGGTGAAGGCTAGGACCCAGTGACCAGGGTGAAGGCTAGGACCCAGTGACCAGGGTGAAGGCTAGGACCCAGTGACCAGGGTGAAGGCTAGGACCCAGTGACCAGGGTGAAGGCCAGGGCCCAGTGGCAGGGTGAAGGCTAGGACCCAGTGGCAGGGTGATGGCTAGGACCCAGTGGCAGGGTGAAGGCTAGGACCCAGTGGCATGGTGAAGGCTAGGACCCAGTGGCCAGGGTGAAGGCTAGGACCCAGTGACCAGGGTGAAGGCTAGGACCCAGTGAGCAGGGTGAAGGCTAGGACCCAGTGGCCAGGGTGAAGGCTAGGACCCAGTGACCAGGGTGAAGGCTAGGACCTAGTGGCCAGGGTGAAGGCTAGGACCCAGTGACCAGGGTGAAGGCTAGGACCCAGTGGCCAGGGTGAAGGCTAAGACCCAGTGGCCAGGGTGAAGGCTAGGACCCAGTGAGCAGGGTGAAGGCTATGAGCTAGTGGCAGGGTGAAGGCTAAGACCCAGTGACCAGGGTGAAGGCTAGGACCCAGTGGCCAGGGTGAAGGCTAGGACCCAGTGACCAGGGTGAAGGCTAGGACCCAGTGACCAGGGTGAAGGCTAGGACCCAGTGGCAGGGTGACCAGGGGGAAGGCTAGGCCCCAGTGACCAGGGTGAAGGTCAGGACCCAGTGGCAGGGTGAAGGCTAGGACCCAGTGGCAGGGTGATGGCTAGGACCCAGTGGCAGGGTGAAGGCTAGGACCCAGTGGCATGGTGAAGGCTAGGACCCAGTGGCCAGGGTGAAGGCTAGGACCCAGTGACCAGGGTGAAGGCTAGGACCCAGTGAGCAGGGTGAAGGCTAGGACCCAGTGGCCAGGGTGAAGGCTAGGACCCAGTGACCAGGGTGAAGGCTAGGACCTAGTGGCCAGGGTGAAGGCTAGGACCCAGTGACCAGGGTGAAGGCTAGGACCCATTGGCCAGGGTGAAGGCTAGGACCCAGTGGCCAGGGTGAAGGCTAGGACCCAGTGAGCAGGGTGAAGGGTAGGACCCAGTGGCAGGGTGAAGGCTAGGACCTAGTGGCCAGGGTGAAGGCTAGGACCAGTGGCCAGGGTGAAGGCTAGGACCCAGTGACCAGGGTGAAGGCTAGGACCCAGTGGCCAGGGTGAAGGCTAGGACCCAGTGACCAGGGTGAAGGCTAGGACCCAGCTAGGACCCAGTGCAAACACCTATGACAACCAGTGGAACAGCCACTTGCATCTAAATCTTGTTGGGGGAGGGGGAGAAGGGGGTGAGAAGGATTACTTACCCTTACGTACCCTTACTTACCCTTACTTACTTAGGACCCAGTGACCAGGGTGAAGGCTAGGACCTAGTGGCCAGGATGAAGGCTAGGACCCAGTGGCCAGGGTGAAGGCTAGGACCGAGTGGCCAGGGTGAAGGCTAGGACCCAGTGACCAGGGTGAAGGCTAGGACCGAGTGGCCAGGGTGAAGGCTAGGACCCAGTGACCAGGGTGAAGGCTAGGACCGAGTGGCCAGGGTGAAGGCTAGGACCGAGTGGCCAGGGTGAAGGCTAGGACCCAGTGACCAGGGTGAAGGCTAGGACCCAGTGACCAGGGTGAAGGCTAGAGGACCGAGTGGCCAGGGTGAAGGCTAGGACCCAGTGACCAGGGTGAAGTCTAGGACCGAGTGGCCAGGGTGAAGGCTAGGACCCAGTGACCAGGGTGAAGGCTAGGACCGAGTGGCCAGGGTGAAGGCTAGGACCCAGTGACCAGGGTGAAGGCTAGGACCTAGTGGCCAGGGTGAAGGCTAGGACCCAGTGACCAGGGTGAAGGCTAGGACCGAGTGGCCAGGGTGAAGGATAGGACCCAGTGACCAGGGTGAAGGCTAGGACCGAGTGGCCAGGGTGAAGGCTAGGACCCAGTGGCAGGGTGAAGGCTAGGACCCAGTGGCCAGGGTGAAGGCTAGGACCCAGTGACCAGGGTGAAGGCTAGGACCCAGTGACCAGGGTGAAGGCTAGGACCCAGTGACCAGGGTGAAGGCTAGGACCTAGTGGCCAGGGTGAAGGCTAGGACCCAGTGACCAGGGTGAAGGCTAGGACCGAGTGGCCAGGGTGAAGGCTAGGACCCAGTGACCAGGGTGAAGGCTAGGACCGAGTGGCCAGGGTGAAGGCTAGGACCCAGTGACCAGGGTGAAGGCTAGGACCGAGTGGCCAGGGTGAAGGCTAGGACCCAGTGACCAGGGTGAAGGCTAGGACCGAGTGGCCAGGGTGAAGGCTAGGACACAGTGACCAGGGTGAAGACTAGGACCTAGTGGCCAGGGTGAAGGCTAGGACCCAGTGACCAGGGTGAAGGCTAGGACCCAGTGACCAGGGTGAAGGCTAGGACCTATTGGCCAGGTTGAAGGCTAGGACCCAGTGACCAGGGTGATGGCTAGGACCCAGTGGCAGGGTGAAGGCTAGGACCCAGTGACCAGGGTGAAGGCTAGGACCCAGTGGCCAGGGTGATGGCTAGGACCCAGTGGCAGGGTGAAGGCTAGGACCCAGTGGCCAGGGTGAAGGCTAGGACCCAGTGGCCAGGGTGAAGGCTAGGACCCAGTGACCAGGGTGAAGGCTAGGACCCAGTGACCAGGGTGAAGGCTAGGACCTAGTGGCCACGGTGAAGGCTAGGACCCAGTGACCAGGGTGAAGGCTAGGACCCAGTGGCCAGGGTGATGGCTAGGACCCAGTGGCAGGGTGAAGGCTAGGACCCAGTGGCCAGGGTGAAGGCTAGGACCCAGTGGCCAGGGTGAAGGCTAGGACCCAGTGACCAGGGTGAAGGCTAGGACCCAGTGACCAGGGTGAAGGCTAGGACCTAGTGGCCAGGGTGAAGGCTAGGACCCAGTGACCAGGGTGAAGGCTAGGACCCAGTGGCCAGGGTGAAGGCTAGGACCCAGTGGCCAGGGTGATGGCTAGGACCCAGTGGCCAGGGTGATGGCTAGGACCCAGTGGCCAGGGTGAAGGCTAGGACCCAGTGGCCAGGGTGAAGGCTAGGACCCAGTGGCCAGGGTGATGGCTAGGACCCAGTGGCAGGGTGAAGACTAGGACCCAGTGGCCAGGGTGAAGGCTAGGACCCAGTGGCCAGGGTGAAGGCTAGGACCCAGTGGCCAGGGTGATGGCTAGGACCCAGTGGCAGGGTGATGGCTAGGACCCAGTGGCCAGGGTGATGGCTAGGACCCAGTGGCAGGGTGAAGGCTAGGACCCAGTGGCAGGGTGAAGGCTAGGACCCAGTGACCAGGGTGAAGGCTAGGACCCAGTGGCCAGGGTGATCGCTAGGACCCAGTGGCAGGGTGAAGGCTAGGACCCAGTGGCCAGGGTGAAGGCTAGGACCCAGTGGCCAGGGTGAAGGCTAGGACCCAGTGGCAGGGTGAAGGCTAGGACCCAGTGACCAGGGTGAAGGCTAGGACCCAGTGGCCAGGGTGATGGCTAGGACCCAGTGGCAGGGTGAAGGCTAGAACCCAGTGGCCAGGGTGAAGGCTAGGACCCAGTGGCCAGGGTGAAGGCTAGGACCCAGTGGCCAGGGTGAAGGCTAGGACCCAGTGAGCAGGGTGAAGGCTAGGACCTAGTGGCAGGGTGAAGGCTAGGACCTAGTGGCCAGGGTGAAGGCTAGGACCCAGTGGCCAGGGTGAAGGCTAGGACCCAGTGAGCAGGGTGAAGTCTAGGACCTAGTGGCAGGGTGAAGGCTAGGACCTAGTGGCCAGGGTGAAGGCTAGGACCTAGTGGCCAGGGTGAAGGCTAGGACCCAGTGACCAGGGTGAAGGCTAGGACCCAGTGACCAGGGTGAAGGCTAGGACCCAGTGGCCAGGGTGAAGGCTAGGACCCAGTGGCCAGGGTGAAGGCTAGGACCCAGTGGCCAGGGTGATGGCTAGGACCCAGTGGCCAGGGTGATGGCTAGGACCCAGTGGCCAGGTTGATGGCTAGGACCCAGTGGCCAGGGTGATGGCTAGGCCCCAGTGACCAGGGTGAAGTCTAGGACCCAGTGGCCAGAGTGAAGGCTAGGACCCAGTGGCCAGGGTGAAGGCTAGGACCCAGTGAGCAGGGTGAAGGCTAGGACCCAGTGAGCAGAGTGAAGGCTAGCCCCGGTGACCAGGGTGAAGGCTAGGACCCAGTGAGCAAGGTGAAGGCTAGGCCCCAGTGACCAGGGTGAAGGCTAGGACCTAGTGACAAGGGTGAAGGCAAGGACCCAGTGACCAGGGTGAAGGCTAGGCCCCAGTGACCAGGGTGAAGGCTAGGAGCCAGTGAGCAGGGTGACCAGGGTGAAGGCTAGGACCTAGTGACCAGGGTGAAGGCTAGGACCCAGTGGCCAGGGTGAAGGCTAGGACCCAGTGGCCAGGGTGATGGCTAGGACCCAGTGGCAGGGTGAAGACTAGGACCCAGTGGCCAGGGTGAAGGCTAGGACCTAGTGGCCAGGGTGAAGGCTTGGACCCAGTGGCCAGGGTGATGGCTAGGACCCAGTGGCAGGGTGATGGCTAGGACCCAGTGGCCAGGGTGATGGCTAGGACCCAGTGGCAGGGTGAAGGCTAGGACCCAGTGGCAGGGTGAAGGCTAGGACCCAGTGACCAGGGTGAAGGCTAGGACCCAGTGGCCAGGGTGAAGGCTAGGACCCAGTGGCAGGGTGAAGGTAGGACCCAGGGTGAAGGCTAGGACCCAGTGGCCAGGGTGAAGGCTAGGCCCCAGTGGCCAGGGTGAAGGCTAGGACCCAGTGAGCAGGGTGAAGGCTAGGACCTAGTGGCAGGGTGAAGGCTAGGACCTAGTGGCCAGGGTGAAGGCTAGGACCCAGTGGCCAGGGTGAAGGCTAGGACCCAGTGAGCAGGGTGAAGGCTAGGACCTAGTGGCAGGGTGAAGGCTAGGACCCAGTGGCCAGGGTGAAGGCTAGGACCCAGTGGCCAGGGTGAAGGCTAGGACCCAGTGACCAGGGTGAAGGCTAGGACCCAGTGACCAGGGTGAAGGCTAGGACCCAGTGGCCAGGGTGAAGGCTAGGACCCAGTGGCCAGGGTGAAGGCTAGGACCCAGTGGCCAGGGTGATGGCTAGGACCCAGTGGCCAGGGTGATGGCTAGGACCCAGTGGCCAGGGTGATGGCTAGGACCCAGTGGCCAGGGTGATCAGGGGGAAGGCTAGGCCCCAGTGACCAGGGTGAAGTCTAGGACCCAGTGGCCAGAGTGAAGGCTAGGACCCAGTGGCCAGGGTGAAGGCTAGGACCCAGTGAGCAGGGTGAAGGCTAGGACCCAGTGAGCAGAGCGAAGGCTAGCCCCCGGTGACCAGGGTGAAGGCTAGGACCCAGTGAGCAGGGTGAAGGCTAGGCCCCAGTGACCAGGGTGAAGGCTAGGACCCAGTGACAAGGGTGAAGGCAAGGACCCAGTGACCAGGGTGAAGGCTAGGCCCCAGTGACCAGGGTGAAGGCTAGGAGCCAGTGAGCAGGGTGACCAGGGTGAAGGCTAGGACCTAGTGACCAGGGTGAAGGCTAGGCCCCAGTGACCAGGGTGAAGGCTAGGAGCCAGTGAGCAGGGTGACCATGGTGACCAGGGTGAAGGCTAGGACCTAGTGACCAGGGTGAAGGCTAGGCCCCAGTGACCAGGGTGACCAGGGTGAAGGCTAGGATCCAGTGACCAGGGTGAAGGCTAGGCCCCAGTGACCAGGGTGAAGTCTAGGCCCCAGTGACCAGGGTGAAGGCTAGGACCCAGTGACCAGGGTGAAGTCTAGGCCCCAGTGACCAGGGTGAAGGCTAGGACCCAGTGACCAGGGTGAAGGCTAGGCCCCAGTGACCAGGGTGAAGGCTAGGAGCCAGTGAGCAGGGTGACCAGGGTGACCAGGGTAAAGGCTAGGACCTAGTGACCAGGGTGAAGGCTAGGCCCCAGTGACCAGGGTGAAGGCTAGGAGCCAGTGAGCAGGGTGACCAGGGTGACCAGGGTGAAGGCTAGGACCTAGTGACCAGGGTGAAGGCTAGGCCCCAGTGACCAGGGTGACCAGGGTGAAGGCTAGGCCCCAGTGACCAGGGTGACCAGGGTGAAGGCTAGGACCCAGTCACCAGGGTGAAAGCTAGGCCCCAGTGACCAGGGTGAAGGCTAGGCCCCAGTGACCAGGGTGAAGTCTAGGCCCCAGTGACCAGGGTGAAGACTAGGACCCAGTGACCAGGGTGAAGGCTAGGCCCCAGTGACCAGGGTGAAGTCTAGGCCCCAGTGACCAGGGTGAAGGCTAGGCCCCAGTGACCAGGGTGAAGGCTAGGAGCCAGTGAGCAGGGTGACCAGGGTGACCAGGGTGAAGGCTAGGACCCAGTGACCAGGGTGAAGGCTAGGCCCCAGTGACCAGAGGTGAAGACTAGGACCCAGTGACCAGGGTGAAGGCTAGGCCCCAGTGACCAGGGTGAAGTCTAGGCCCCAGTGACCAGGGTGAAGGCTAGGCCCCAGTGACCAGGGTGAAGGCTAGGAGCCAGTGAGCAGGGTGACCAGGGTGACCAGGGTGAAGGCTAGGACCCAGTGACCAGGGTGAAGGCTAGGCCCCAGTGACCAGGGTGAAGGCTAGGAGCCAGTGAGCAGGGTGACCAGGGTGACCAGGGTGAAGGCTAGGACCTAGTGACCAGGGTGAAGGCTAGGCCCCAGTGACCAGGGTGACCAGGGTGAAGGCTAGGACCCAGTGACCAGGGTGAAGGCTAGGCCCCAGTGACCAGGGTGACCAGGGTGAAGGCTAGGACCCAGTGACCAGGGTGAAGGCTAGGCCCCAGTGACCAGGGTGAAGTCTAGGCCCCAGTGACCAGAGTGAAGGCTAGGACCCAGTGACCAGGGTGAAGGCTAGGACCCAGTGACCAGGGTGAAGGCTAGGACCCACATCTCTCACCTCACTCCCCGTCCCCAGCATGCGTAGATGTTCCAGACAGTGTCTGGTGATGCTCTTCAGGGTCCCCTCAGCCAGAAGCAGGTTCTCATGGGGCTCAGTGACCAGGGTGAAGGCTAGGCTCTGGACCCCCAGCCACAGAGCACTCCTCTCCCCAGCCCAGGGGTCTCCCCTCCCCAGCCGCTGAACCCCGCTGTCAGCCTCTTGGAGAGCCACCAGCTCCTCTCCCAGTACGGTCTCTACCAACACCCGGCCTGACGCCTCACGGGACAGGGTCACTGCACTACGCACCTGCCTGAGAGAGGGATGGAGTAGAGAGAGGGATGGAGTAGAGAGAGGGATGGAGTAGAGAGAGGGATGGAGTAGAGAGAGGGATGGAGTAGAGAGAGGGATGGAGTAGAGAGAGGGATGGAGTAGAGAGAGGGATGGAGTAGAGAGAGGGATGGAGTAGAGAGAGGGATGGAGTAGAGAGAGGGATGGAGTAGAGATAGGGATGGAAATAGAGAGGGATGGAGTAGAGAGGGATGGAGATGGAGTAGAGAGAGGGATGGAGTAGAGAGCGGGATGGAGTAGAGAGAGGGATGGAATAGAGAGGGATGGAGTAGAGAGTGGGATGGAGTAGAGAGAGGGATGGAGTAGAGAGAGGGATGGAGTAGAGAGAGGGATGGAGTAGAGAGAGGGATGGAGTAGAGAGAGGGATGGAGTAGAGAGAGGGATGGAGTAGAGAGAAGGATGGAGTAGAGAGAGGGATGGAGTAGAGAGCGGGATGGAGTAGAGAGAGGGATGGAGTAGAGAGAGGGATGGAGTAGAGAGAGGGATGGAGTAGAGAGAGGGATGGAGTAGAGAGAGGGATGGAGTAGAGAGAGCGGGATGGAGTAGAGAGAGGGATGGAGTAGAGAGAGGGATGGAGTAGAGAGAGGGATGGAGTAGAGAGAGGGATGGAGTAGAGAGCGGGATGGAGTAGAGAGCGGGATGGAGTAGAGAGGGATGGAGTAGAGAGAGGGATGGAGTAGAGAGGGATGGAGTAGAGAGGGATGGAGTAGAGAGAGGGATGGAGTAGAGAGAGGGATGGAGTAGAGAGAGGGATGGAGTAGAGAGAGAGAGAGAGAGTTATTATACCTGCTAGCAACACCTGGCATGAGCAACACCGGACTGGGTCACTGTACTCCACACCTGCCTGAGAGACAGAGATGGTATTATGGAAAGAGAGAGATAGTTTGGTCGACACAGACAGTTAGCAACAAGCCCTCGGGAGAGCCGGTGTCCAAACAGTAGTCGAGCGACAGCTTTTTCGCCCATCGTGTCATTCACAGGGAGCCAGCGATAGCCAACTCTATCAAGCAGCAGCCCTCCTCCCTACCGGCCACCACACAACAGCTGCTAGTTGGAGGCAAGCCGCTTTTTTCAACATCAAGCCAGCAGCGTGCCTACTTCCTGTCGCCACTTATGTTGATATATGTGTAGATTATGCTATGAGTGTGGGCTACCACTTATGTTGATATATGTGTAGATTATGAGTGTGGGCTACCACTTATGTTGATATATGTGTAGATTATGAGTGTGGGCTACCACTTATGTTGATATATGTGTAGATTATGCTATGAGTGTGGGCTACCACTTATGTTGATATATGTGTAGATTATGAGTGTGGGCTACCACTTATGTTGATATATGTGTAGATTATGCTATGAGTGTGGGCTACCACTTATGTTGATATATGTGTAGATTATGAGTGTGGGCTACCACTTATGTTGATATATGTGTAGATTATGCTATGAGTGTGGGCTACTACTTATGTTGATATATGTGTAGATTATGCTATGAGTGTGGGCTACTACTTATGTTGATATATGTGTAGATTATGCTATGAGTGTGGGCTACTACTTATGTTGATATATGTGTAGATTATGCTATGAGTGTGGGCTACTACTTATGTTGATATATGTGTAGATTATGCTATGAGTGTGGGCTACTACTTATGTTGATATATGTGTAGATTATGCTATGAGTGTGGGCTACTACTTATGTTGATATATGTGTAGATTATGCTATGAGTGTGGGCTACTACTTATGTTGATATATGTGATTAGATTATGCTATGAGTGTGGGCTACTACTTATGTTGATATATGTGTAGATTATGCTATGAGTGTGGGCTACCACTTATGTTGATATATGTGTAGATTATGCTATGAGTGTGGGCTACTACTTATGTTGATATATGTGTAGATTATGCTATGAGTGTGGGCTACTACTTATGTTGATATATGTGTAGATTATGCTATGAGTGTGGGCTACTACTTATGTTGATATATGTGTAGATTATGCTATGAGTGTGGGCTACTACTTATGTTGATATATGTGTAGATTATGCTATGAGTGTGGGCTACCACTTATGTTGATATATGTGTAGATTATGCTATGAGTGTGGGCTACCATTTATGTTGATATATGTGTAGATTATGCTATGAGTGTGGGCTACTACTTATGTTGATATATGTGTAGATTATGCTATGAGTGTGGGCTACCACCCAGCAATGCAAATCACGTCTTGAATTGCAAACTCCCCTCGCCCGCTGGCGGTAGGAATGTATAGCCTTGTGAAGGCAGAACATAACACAGGGGGAATGTTTTCTCCCATCTGGCATCCTGTTCCCTATATAGAACACTACTGTAGACCAGGACCCTATTCCCTATATAGAACACTACTGTAGACCAGGACCCTATATAGAACACTACTGTAGACCAGGACCCTATTCCCTATATAGAACACTACTGTTGACCAGGGCCCTATTCCCTATATAGAACACTACTGTAGACCAGGACCCTATTCCCTATATAGTACACTACTGTAGACCAGGACCCTATATAGAACACTACTGTTGACCAGGGCCCTATTCCCTATATAGAACACTACTGTAGACCAGGACCCTATTCCATATATAGTACACTACTGTAGACCAGTACCCTATAGAGAACACTACTGTAGACCAGGACCCTATTATAGAACACTACTGTAGACCAGGACCCTATATAGAACACTACTGTAGACCAGGACCCTATGTAGTACACTACTGTTGACCAGGACCCTATTCCCTATATAGAACACTACTGTAGACCAGGACCCTATATAGAACACTACTGTTGACCAGGACCCTATTCCCTATATAGAACACTACTGTAGACCAGGCCCTATATAGAACACTACTGTTGACCAGGACCCTATATAGAACACTACTGTAGACCAGGCCCTACCCTATATAGAACACTACTGTAGACCAGAGCCCTATATAGAACACTACTGTAGACCAGGGCCCTATTCCCTATATAGAACACTACTGTAGACCAGGACCCTATATAGAACACTACTGTAGACCAGGGCCCTATTCCCTATATAGAACACTACTGTTGACCAGGGCCCTATTCCCTATATAGAACACTACTGTAGACCAGGACCCTATTCCCTATAGAACACTACTGTTGACCAGGACCCTATTCCCTATATAGAACACTACTGTAGACCATGACCCTATTCCCTATATAGAACACTACTGTAGACCTGCTGTAGACCAGAGCCCTATATAGAACACTACTGTTGACCAGAGCCCTATATAGAACACTACTGTTGACCAGGACCCTATATAGAACACTACTGTTGACCAGGGCCCTATTCCCTATATAGAACACTACTGTTGACCAGGGCCCTATTCCCTATATAGAACACTACTGTAGACCAGGACCCTATTCCCTATATAGAACACTACTGTTGACCAGGACCCTATTCCCTATATAGAACACTACTGTAGACCAGGACCCTATTCCCTATATAGAACACTACTGTAGACCAGGACCCTATTCCCTATATAGAACACTACTGTTGACCAGGACCCTATTCCCTATATAGAACACTACTGTAGACCAGGACCCTATTCCCTATATAGAACACTACTGTTGACCAGGGCCCTATTCCCTATATAGAACACTACTGTTGACCAGGACCCTATATAGTACACTACTGTAGACCAGGACCCTATTCCCTATATAGAACACTACTGTAGACCAGGACCCTATTCCCTATATAGAACACTACTGTAGACCAGGACCCTATTCCCTATATAGTACACTACTGTAGACCAGGAACCTATTCCCTATATAGAACACTACTGTAGACCAGGACCATATTCCCTATATAGAACACTACTGTAGACCATGACCCTATTCCCTATATAGTACACTACTGTAGACCAGGACCCTATTCCCTATATAGAACACTACTGTAGACCAGGACCCTATTCCCTATATAGTACACTACTGTAGACCAGGACCCTATTCCCTATATAGAACACTACTGTAGACCAGGACCCTATTCCCTATATAGTACACTACTGTAGACCAGGACCCTATTCCCTATATAGAACACTACTGTAGACCAGGACCCTATATAGAACACTACTGTAGACCAGGACCCTATTCCCTATATAGAACACTACTGTAGACCAGGACCCTATTCCCTATATAGAACACTACTGTAGACCAGGGCCCTATTCCCTATATAGAACACTACTGTAGACCAGGACCCTATATAGAACACTACTGTTGACCAGGGCCCTATTCCCTATATAGTACACTACTGTAGACCAGGACACTATTCCCTATATAGAACACTACTGTAGACCAGGACCCTATATAGAACACTACTGTTGACCAGGGCCCTATTCCCTATATAGTACACTACTGTAGACCAGGACACTATTCCCTATATAGAACACTACTGTAGACCAGGACCCTATATAGAACACTACTGTTGACCAGGACCCTATTCCCTATATAGAACACTACTGTTGACCAGGGCCCTATTCCCTATATAGAACACTACTGTAGACCAGGACCCTATATAGAACACTACTGTTGACCAGGGCCCTATTCCCTATATAGTACACTACTGTTGACCAGGGCCCTATTCCCTATACAGAACACTACTATTGACCAGGACCCTATTCCCTGTATAGAACACTACTGTTGACCAGGACCCTATTCCCTATATAGAACACTACTGTAGACCAGGACCCTATATAGAACACTACTGTTGACCAGGACCCTATATAGAACACTACTGTTGACCAGGACCCTATATAGAACACTACTGTTGACCAGGACCCTATATAGAACACTACTGTAGACCAGGACCCTATATAGAACACTACTGTTGACCAGGGCCATATTCCCTATATAGAACACTACTGTTGACCAGGACCCTATTCCCTATATAGAACACTACTGTTGACCAGGACCCTATTCCCTATATAGAACACTACTGTTGACCAGAGCCCTATTCCCTATATAGAACACTACTGTTGACCAGGACCCTATTCCCTATATAGAACACTACTGTAGACCAGGACCCTATTCCCTATATAGAACACTACTGTTGACCAGGACCCTATTCCCTATATAGAACACTACTGTTGACCAGGACCCTATTCCCTATATAGAACACTACTGTAGACCAGGGCCCTATTCCCAATATAGTACACTACTGTTGACCAGGACCCTATATAGAACACTACTGTTGACCAGGACCCTATATAGTACACTACTGTTGACCAGGACCCTATTCCCTATATAGTACACTACTGTAGACCAGGACCCTATATAGAACACTACTGTTGACCAGGACCCTATATAGAACACTACTGTAGACCAGGACCCTATTCCCTATATAGAACACTACTGTAGACCAGGACCCTATTCCCTATATAGTACACTACTGTAGACCAGGACCCTATTCCCTATATAGAACACTACTGTAGACCAGGACCCTATTCCCTATATAGAACACTACTGTAGACCAGGACCCTATTCCTATATAGTACACTACTGTAGACCAGGACCCTATTCCCTATATAGAACACCACTGTAGACCAGGACCCTATTCCCTATATAGTACACTACTGTAGACCAGGACCCTATTCCCTATATAGAACACTACTGTAGACCAGGACCCTATTCCCTATATAGTACACTACTGTAGACCAGGACCCTATTCCCTATATAGAACACTACTGTAGACCAGGACCCTATATAGAACACTACTGTAGACCAGGACCCTATTCCCTATATAGAACACTACTGTAGACCAGGACCCTATTCCCTATATAGAACACTACTGTAGACCAGGACCCTATTCCCTATATAGAACACTACTGTAGACCAGGACCCTGTATAGAACACTACTGTTGACCAGGACCCTATTCCCTATATAGAACACTACTGTTGACCAGGGCCCTATTCCCTATATAGAACACTACTGTAGACCAGGACCCTATATAGAACACTACTGTTGACCAGGGCCCTATTCCCTATATAGTACACTACTGTAGACCAGGACACTATTCCCTATATAGAACACTACTGTAGACCAGGACCCTATATAGAACACTACTGTTGACCAGGACCCTATTCCCTATATAGAACACTACTGTTGACCAGGGCCCTATTCCCTATATAGAACACTACTGTAGACCAGGACCCTATATAGAACACTACTGTTGACCAGGGCCCTATTCCCTATATAGTACACTACTGTTGACCAGGGCCCTATTCCCTATATAGAACACTACTGTTGACCAGGACCCTATTCCCTGTATAGAACACTACTGTTGACCAGGACCCTATATAGAACACTACTGTTGACCAGGACCCTATTCCCTATATAGAACACTACTGTAGACCAGGACCCTATATAATATAATAATAATAATATACACTACTGCTTTTGACCAGGACCAGTCATGTGTGCATACATTCTATGTATAGAACCCACTACCCTGGCGTTACCAGCGCCATGACCCTGAGCTACCCTATATAGAACACTACTGTTGACCAGGACCCTATATAGAACACTACTGTTGACCAGGACCCTATATAGAACACTACTGTTGACCAGGACCCTATATAGAACACTACTGTAGACCAGGACCCTATATAGAACACTACTGTTGACCAGGGCCATATTCCCTATATAGAACACTACTGTTGACCAGGACCCTATTCCCTATATAGAACACTACTGTTGACCAGGACCCTATTCCCTATATAGAACACTACTGTAGACCAGGACCCTATATAGAACACTACTGTAGACCAGGACCTATATAGAACACTACTGTAGACCAGGACCCTATTAGAACACTATAGACCAGGACCCTAGAGTACACTACTGTTGACCAGGACCCTATTCCCTATAGAACACTACTGTAGACCAGGACCCTATATAGAACACTACTGTTGACCAGGACCCTATTCCCTAGAACACTATAGACCAGGGAGAACACTACTGTTGACCAGGACCCTATTCCCTATATAGAACACTACTGTAGACCAGGACCCTATATAGAACACTACTGTAGACCAGAGCCCTATATAGAACACTACTGTAGACCAGGGCCCTATTCCCTATATAGAACACTACTGTAGACCAGGACCCTATTCCCTATATAGAACACTACTGTAGACCAGGACCCTATATAGAACACTACTGTAGACCAGGGCCCTATTCCCTATATAGAACACTACTGTAGACCAGAGCCCTATATAGAACACTACTGTTGACCAGAGCCCTATATAGAACACTACTGTTGACCAGGACCCTATTCCCTATATAGAACACTACTGTTGACCAGGGCCCTATTCCCTATATAGAACACTACTGTAGACCAGGACCCTATTCCCTATATAGAACACTACTGTTGACCAGGACCCTATTCCCTATATAGAACACTACTGTAGACCAGGACCCTATTCCCTATATAGAACACTACTGTAGACCAGGACCCTATTCCCTATATAGAACACTACTGTTGACCAGGACCCTATTCCCTATATAGAACACTACTGTAGACCAGGACCCTATTCCCTATATAGAACACTACTGTTGACCAGGGCCCTATTCCCTATATAGAACACTACTGTTGACCAGGACCCTATATAGTACACTACTGTAGACCAGGACCCTATTCCCTATATAGAACACTACTGTAGACCAGGACCCTATTCCCTATATAGAACACTACTGTAGACCAGGACCCTATTCCCTATATAGTACACTACTGTAGACCAGGAACCTATTCCCTATATAGAACACTACTGTAGACCAGGACCATATTCCCTATATAGAACACTACTGTAGACCAGGACCCTATTCCCTATATAGTACACTACTGTAGACCAGGACCCTATTCCCTATATAGAACACTACTGTAGACCAGGACCCTATTCCCTATATAGTACACTACTGTAGACCAGGACCCTATTCCCTATATAGAACACTACTGTAGACCAGGACCCTATTCCCTATATAGTACACTACTGTAGACCAGGACCCTATTCCCTATATAGAACACTACTGTAGACCAGGACCCTATATAGAACACTACTGTAGACCAGGACCCTATTCCCTATATAGAACACTACTGTAGACCAGGACCCTATTCCCTATATAGAACACTACTGTAGACCAGGGCCCTATTCCCTATATAGAACACTACTGTAGACCAGGACCCTATATAGAACACTACTGTTGACCAGGGCCCTATTCCCTATATAGTACACTACTGTAGACCAGGACACTATTCCCTATATAGAACACTACTGTAGACCAGGACCCTATATAGAACACTACTGTTGACCAGGGCCCTATTCCCTATATAGTACACTACTGTAGACCAGGACCTATTCCCTATATAGAACACTACTGTTGACCAGGACCCTATTCCCTATATAGAACACTACTGTTGACCAGGGCCCTATTCCCTATATAGAACACTACTGTAGACCAGGACCCTATATAGAACACTACTGTTGACCAGGGCCCTATTCCCTATATAGTACACTACTGTTGACCAGGGCCCTATTCCCTATACAGAACACTACTATTGACCAGGACCCTATTCCCTGTATAGAACACTACTGTTGACCAGGACCCTATTCCCTATATAGAACACTACTGTAGACCAGGACCCTATATAGAACACTACTGTTGACCAGGACCCTATATAGAACACTACTGTTGACCAGGACCTATATAGAACACTACTGTTGACCAGGACCCTATATAGAACACTACTGTAGACCAGGACCCTATATAGAACACTACTGTTGACCAGGGCCATATTCCCTATATAGAACACTACTGTTGACCAGGACCCTATTCCCTATATAGAACACTACTGTTGACCAGGACCCTATTCCCTATATAGAACACTACTGTTGACCAGAGCCCTATTCCCTATATAGAACACTACTGTTGACCAGGACCCTATTCCCTATATAGAACACTACTGTAGACCAGGACCCTATTCCCTATATAGAACACTACTGTTGACCAGGACCCTATTCCCTATATAGAACACTACTGTAGACCAGGACCCTATTCCCTATATAGAACACTACTGTAGACCAGGGCCCTATTCCCAATATAGTACACTACTGTTGACCAGGACCCTATATAGAACACTACTGTTGACCAGGACCCTATATAGTACACTACTGTAGACCAGGACCCTATATAGTACACTACTGTAGACCAGGACCCTATATAGAACACTACTGTTGACCAGGACCCTATATAGAACACTACTGTAGACCAGGACCCTATTCCCTATATAGAACACTACTGTAGACCAGGACCCTATTCCCTATATAGTACACTACTGTAGACCAGGACCCTATTCCCTATATAGAACACTACTGTAGACCAGGACCCTATTCCCTATATAGAACACTACTGTAGACCAGGACCCTATTCCCTATATAGTACACTACTGTAGACCAGGACCCTATTCCCTATATAGAACACTACTGTAGACCAGGACCCTATTCCCTATATAGTACACTACTGTAGACCAGGACCCTATTCCCTATATAGAACACTACTGTAGACCAGGACCCTATTCCCTATATAGTACACTACTGTAGACCAGGACCCTATTCCCTATATAGAACACTACTGTAGACCAGGACCCTATATAGAACACTACTGTAGACCAGGACCCTATTCCCTATATAGAACACTACTGTTGAGACCAGGACCCTATTCCCTATATAGAACACTACTGTAGACCAGGACCCTATAGAACACTACTGTTGACCAGGCCCTATTCCTATATAGAACACTACTGTAGACCAGGACCCTATTCCCTATATAGAACACTACTGTAGACCAGGACCAGGACCCTATTCCCTATAGAACACTACTGTAGACCAGGACCCTATTCCCTATATAGAACACTACTGTTGACCAGGGCCCTATTCCCTATATAGAACACTACTGTTGACCAGGGCCCTATTCCCTATATAGAACACTACTGTAGACCAGGACCCTATTCCTATATAGTACACTACTGTAGACCAGGCCCTATTCCCTATATAGAACACTACTGTAGACCAGGACCCTATAGAACACTATGTAGACCAGGACCCTATATAGAACACTACTGTAGACCAGGACCCTATGTAGTACACTACTTGACCAGACCCCTATAGAACACTACTGTAGACCAGGACCCTATATAGAACACTACTGTTGACCAGGACCCTATTCCCTATATAGAACACTACTGTTGACCAGGACCCTATTCCCTATATAGAACACTACTGTAGACCAGGGCCCTATTCCCAATATAGTACACTACTGTTGACCAGGACCCTATTAGAACACTACTGTTGACCAGGACCCTATATAGTACACTACTGTTGACCAGGACCCTATTCCCTATATAGTACACTACTGTAGACCAGGACCCTATATAGAACACTACTGTTGACCAGGACCCTATTATATAGAACACTACTGTAGACCAGGACCCTATTCCCTATATAGAACACTACTGTAGACCAGGACCCTATTCCCTATATAGTACACTACTGTAGACCAGGACCCTATTCCCTATATAGAACACTACTGTAGACCAGGACCCTATTCCCTATATAGAACACTACTGTAGACCAGGACCCTATTCCCTATATAGTACACTACTGTAGACCAGGACCCTATTCCCTATATAGAACACTACTGTAGACCAGGACCCTATTCCCTATATAGTACACTACTGTAGACCAGGACCCTATTCCCTATATAGAACACTACTGTAGACCAGGACCCTATTCCCTATATAGTACACTACTGTAGACCAGGACCCTATTCCCTATATAGAACACTACTGTAGACCAGGACCCTATATAGAACACTACTGTAGACCAGGACCCTATTCCCTATATAGAACACTACTGTAGACCAGGACCCTATTCCCTATATAGAACACTACTGTAGACCAGGACCCTATATAGAACACTACTGTTGACCAGGGCCCTATTCCCTATATAGTACACTACTGTAGACCAGGACACTATTCCCTATATAGAACACTACTGTAGACCAGGACCCTATATAGAACACTACTGTAGACCAGGACCCTATATAGAACACTACTGTAGACCAGGACCCTATTCCCTATATAGAACACTACTGTTGACCAGGGCCCTATTCCCTATATAGAACACTACTGTTGACCAGGGCCCTATTCCCTATATAGAACACTACTGTAGACCAGGACCCTATTCCCTATATAGTACACTACTGTAGACCAGGACCCTATATAGAACACTACTGTAGACCAGGACCCTATATAGAACACTACTGTAGACCAGGACCCTATATAGAACACTACTGTAGACCAGGACCCTATGTAGTACACTACTGTTGACCAGGACCCTATTCCCTATATAGAACACTACTGTAGACCAGGACCCTATATAGAACACTACTGTTGACCAGGACCCTATTCCCTATATAGAACACTACTGTAGACCAGGGCCCTATATAGAACACTACTGTTGACCAGGACCCTATTCCCTATATAGAACACTACTGTAGACCAGGACCCTATATAGAACACTACTGTAGACCAGAGCCCTATATAGAACACTACTGTAGACCAGGGCCCTATTCCCTATATAGAACACTACTGTAGACCAGGACCCTATTCCCTATATAGAACACTACTGTAGACCAGGACCCTATATAGAACACTACTGTAGACCAGGGCCCTATTCCCTATATAGAACACTGCTGTAGACCAGAGCCCTATATAGAACACTACTGTTGACCAGAGCCCTATATAGAACACTACTGTTGACCAGGACCCTATATAGAACACTACTGTTGACCAGGGCCCTATTCCCTATATAGAACACTACTGTTGACCAGGGCCCTATTCCCTATATAGAACACTACTGTAGACCAGGACCCTATTCCCTATATAGAACACTACTGTTGACCAGGACCCTATTCCCTATATAGAACACTACTGTAGACCAGGACCCTATTCCCTATATAGAACACTACTGTAGACCAGGACCCTATTCCCTATATAGAACACTACTGTTGACCAGGACCCTATTCCCTATATAGAACACTACTGTAGACCAGGACCCTATTCCCTATATAGAACACTACTGTTGACCAGGGCCCTATTCCCTATATAGAACACTACTGTTGACCAGGACCCTATATAGTACACTACTGTAGACCAGGACCCTATTCCCTATATAGAACACTACTGTAGACCAGGACCCTATTCCCTATATAGAACACTACTGTAGACCAGGACCCTATTCCCTATATAGTACACTACTGTAGACCAGGACCCTATTCCCTATATAGAAAACTACTGTAGACCAGGACCATATTCCCTATATAGAACACTACTGTAGACCAGGACCCTATTCCCTATATAGTACACTACTGTAGACCAGGACCCTATTCCCTATATAGAACACTACTGTAGACCAGGACCCTATTCCCTATATAGTACACTACTGTAGACCAGGACCCTATTCCCTATATAGAACACTACTGTAGACCAGGACCCTATTCCCTATATAGTACACTACTGTAGACCAGGACCCTATTCCCTATATAGAACACTACTGTAGACCAGGACCCTATATAGAACACTACTGTAGACCAGGACCCTATTCCCTATATAGAACACTACTGTAGACCAGGACCCTATTCCCTATATAGAACACTACTGTAGACCAGGCCCTATTCCCTATATAGAACACTACTGTAGACCAGGACCCTATATAGAACACTACTGTTGACCAGGGCCCTATTCCCTATATAGTACACTACTGTAGACCAGGACACTATTCCCTATATAGAACACTACTGTAGACCAGGACCCTATATAGAACACTACTGTTGACCAGGGCCCTATTCCCTATATAGTACACTACTGTAGACCAGGACACTATTCCCTATATAGAACACTACTGTAGACCAGGACCCTATATAGAACACTACTGTTGACCAGGACCCTATTCCCTATATAGAACACTACTGTTGACCAGGGCCCTATTCCCTATATAGAACACTACTGTAGACCAGGACCCTATATAGAACACTACTGTTGACCAGGGCCCTATTCCCTATATAGTACACTACTGTTGACCAGGGCCCTATTCCCTATACAGAACACTACTATTGACCAGGACCCTATTCCCTGTATAGAACACTACTGTTGACCAGGACCCTATTCCCTATATAGAACACTACTGTAGACCAGGACCCTATATAGAACACTACTGTTGACCAGGACCCTATATAGAACACTACTGTTGACCAGGACCCTATTAGAACACTACTGTTGACCAGGACCCTATATAGAACACTACTGTAGACCAGGACCCTATATAGAACACTACTGTTGACCAGGGCCATATTCCCTATATAGAACACTACTGTTGACCAGGACCCTATTCCCTATATAGAACACTACTGTTGACCAGGACCCTATTCCCTATATAGAACACTACTGTTGACCAGAGCCCTATTCCCTATATAGAACACTACTGTTGACCAGGACCCTATTCCCTATATAGAACACTACTGTAGACCAGGACCCCCTATATAGAACACTACTGTTGACCAGGACCCTATTCCCTATATAGAACACTACTGTTGACCAGGACCCTATTCCCTATATAGAACACTACTGTAGACCAGGGCCCTATTCCCAATATAGTACACTACTGTTGACCAGGACCCTATATAGAACACTACTGTTGACCAGGACCCTATATAGTACACTACTGTTGACCAGGACCCTATTCCCTATATAGTACACTACTGTAGACCAGGACCCTATATAGAACACTACTGTTGACCAGGACCCTATATAGAACACTACTGTAGACCAGGACCCTATTCCCTATATAGAACACTACTGTAGACCAGGACCCTATTCCCTATATAGTACACTACTGTTGACCAGGGCCCTATATAGAACACTACTGTAGACCAGGACCCTATATAGAACACTACTGTTGACCAGGACCCTATATAGAACACTACTGTAGACCAGGACCCTATATAGAACACTACTGTAGACCAGGACCCTATTCCCTATATAGTACACTACTGTTGACCAGGGCCCTATTCCCTATATAGTACACTACTGTAGACCAGGGCCCTATTCCCTATATAGAACACTACTGTTGACCAGGACCCTATTCCCTATATAGAACACTACTGTTGACCAGGACCCTATATAGAACACTACTGTAGACCAGGACCCTATATAGAACACTACTGTAGACCAGGACCCTATTCCCTATATAGTACACTACTGTTGACCAGGGCCCTATTCCCTATATAGTACACTACTGTAGACCAGGGCCCTATTCCCTATATAGAACACTACTGTTGACCAGGACCCTATTCCCTATATAGAACACTACTGTTGACCAGGACCCTATTCCCTATATAGAACACTACTGTTGACCAGGACCCTATTCCCTATATAGAACACTACTGTTGACCAGGACCCTATATAGAACACTACTGTAGACCAGGACCCTATATAGAACACTACTGTAGACCAGGACCCTATTCCCTATATAGTACACTACTGTTGACCAGGGCCCTATTCCCTATATAGTACACTACTGTTGACCAGGGCCCTATTCCCTATATAGAACACTACTGTTGACCAGGACCCTATTCCCTATATAGAACACTACTGTTGACCAGGACCCTATTCCCTATATAGTGCACTACTGTTGACGTTGACCTACTTACAGTATTGTGCATTCAAAGAAGCTCACGTTCATATTTGACGTTACAGGATTGTCACGTTAGTGGCCTCGCCTGTATGTCAAAACAACAACACTGTATTTCTAGTTCCAGGACCGTCGCTCACCTCGCCACCACCGCTACCTTCTCATTTTGCAGAAGCCGCCTCTGTTCCGGTCCCAGTTCACTGTCCGCCCCGGTCAGCGCGCCCTCCTCCGGTCCAAACACACGGGAGTAGAGCACGCGGCTCTCCCCGGGGGCCAGAGTGCTTACCGGGTTAACGGTATGGATCAGGAAACATTGAACCATGGTGTCGCTGTGTGACTTAATGAACTAAGATATCGATCTAGTTAGTCTTTCTCTGTCGATAACGACAGGGATGCCAGATTGCAGGGCTTGTTGCGCTTTGCTTCCTGGATTCGATCAGGTGACAAGACAGATGCAGTCATTTGGAGGCAACACTAGAGGGCGCCACTTTCAGCGTAGAGAGAGAGAGAGAGAGAGAGAGAGAGAGAGAGAGAGAGAGAGAGAGAGAGCATGAAGAAATGAGTGGATCCGAATTTACCAGTGGTTTAAAAAGTACCCAATTGTCATACTTGAGTAAATGTAAAGATACCTTAATAGAAAATGACTCAAGTAAAAGTCAAAGTACTTGGTTTTAAATATACTTAATTATCAAAAGTAAATGTAATTGCTAAAATATACATAAGTATCAAAAGTGAAAGTATAAATAATTTCATAGTCCTGATATTAAGCAAACCAGACAGCATCGTGTTCTTGTTTTGTTTAATTTACAGACAGCCAGGGGCACTCTCCAACTCTCCATTTACAAATGAAGCATGTGTTTACAGAGTCCTCCAGACCAGAGCTGTACTGCCAGGAATGATTGGGATGTTCTCTGTTTAGTTTGTGAATGAAGACCATTTTCCTGTCCTGCCAAGCTTTCAAAATGTAACGAGTACTTTTGGGTGTCAGGGGTAATATATGGAGTAAAAAGTACATCATTTTCTTGAGGAATGTGGTGAAGGAAAAACTGTCGAAAATATAAACAGTAAAGTACAGATATTTTTACTTCGTACTTTACATCACTGTATTTTACTTCAGGGTTTTACTCAGAAAATAACTAGATTCTTTATGTATCATATTATAGATCATGTATTGTGCTTTTCAGTTTACATTTAGGCCTAAATTCTATCTACAACAGGCCTAAATTCTACCTACAACAGGCCTAAATTCTACCTACAACAGGCCTAAATCCTATCTACAACAGGCCTAAATTCTACCTACAACAGGCCTAAATTCTATCTTACAACAGGCCTAAATTCTATCTACAACAGGCCTAAATCCTATCTACAACAGGCCTAAATTCTACCTACAACAGGCCTAAATTCTACCTACAACAGGCCTAAATTCTACCTACAACAGGCCTAAATTCTACCTACAACAGACCTAAATTCTACCTACAACAGACCTAAATTCTACCTACAACAGACCTAAATTCTACCTACAACAGACCTAAATTCTTATGCAAACTATATTCAATGTTCTCAGATAAGGCCTTTAACACCTACCATACACTTTGTACTTAAGTGTATATATTTGTAATTATTTTTACATAGGCAAGGCCTTGGTGTTACCTCATATCCCAGTGATAATGCCTGGGGAAGAAAACACTTACATTGGCTAAATCTACCTCATGGCCATTGGCTCAATTTACCTCATGGCCATTGGCTCAATTTACTTCATGGCCATTGGCTCAATTTACCTCATGGCCATTGGCTCAATTTACCTCTTGGCCATTAGCTCAACTTAGCCCAAGGCTATATTAGCTCACACAGCTACAAGGATGCACTTCCATGCTAGGTTTACGACCTCATATTGAAGCTTACAGAGACCCTAGCTGATGTATAGAACAATCATGAAATGATCTACTTTGGTTTAGATACAAGCATCACGAAACCTCTAACACAAATGACTTTGACTTGGTGAAAAATATATTTATTTTTTGGGACCTAACTTGCTAACCACTTTTCCATGTGATTTCTTCCTTCACAGACTCCGTGAAATGATGACCTCTTCCTAAATATTTGGTCAAATTATTAAGTTTGTGTATGATTCCATTGGAAAAAATGTGTCTCAACTAACTCCACTGTTTTTTCTATTTATTTTACTGGGTATGTCAGTTAAGAACAAATTCTTATCTTCAATGACGGCCTAGGAACAGTGGGTTAACTGCCTTGTTCAGGGGCAGAACGACAGGAAATCAATCTTGCAACCTTTCGGTTACTAGTCCAACGCTCTAACCACAAGGCTACCTGCCGCCTCTACACTCTAACCACTAGTCTACCTGCCGCCCCTACACTCTAACCACTAGTCTACCTGCCGCCTCAACACTCTAACCACTAGGCTACCTGCCTCCTTTACACTCTAACCACTAGGCTACCTGCCCCCTCTACACTCTAACCACTAGGCTACCTGCCTCCTCTACACTCTAACCACTAGGCTACCTGCCCCCTCTACACTCTAACCACTAGACTACCTGCCACCTCTACACTCTAACCACTAGGCTACCTGCCACCTCTACACTCTAACCACTAGGCTACCTGCCGCCTCTACACTCTAACCACTAGACTACCTGCCACCTCTACACTCTAACCACTAGTCTACCTGCCGCCTCTACACTCTAACCACTAGACTACCTGCCTCCTCTACACTCTAACCACTAGGCTACCTGCCACCTCTACACTCTATCCACTAGGCTACCTGCCTCCTCTACACTCTAACCACTAGGCTACCTGCCACCTCTACACTCTAACCACTAGGCTACCTGCCTCCTCTACACTCTAACCACTAGGCTACCTGCCTCCTCTACACTCTAACCACTAGGCTACCTGCCTCCTCTACACTCTAACCACTAGGCTACCTGCCTCCTCTACGCTCTAACCACTAGGCTACCTGCCCCCTCTACACTCTAACCACTAGACTACCTGCCACCTCTACACTCTAACCACTAGGCTACCTGCCACCTCTACACTCTAACCACTAGGCTACCTGCCGCTCTACACTCTAACCACTAGACTACCTGCCACCTCTACCTCTAACCACTAGTCTACCTGCCGCCTCTACACTCTAACCACTAGACTACCTGCCTCCTCTACACTCTAACCACTAGGCTACCTGCCACCTCTACACTCTATCCACTAGGCTACCTGCCTCCTCTACACTCTAACCACTAGGCTACCTGCCACCTCTACACTCTAACCACTAGGCTACCTACCTCCTCTACACTCTAACCACTAGGCTACCTGCCTCCTCTACACTCTAACCACTAGGCTACCTGCCTCCTCTACACTCTAACCACTAGGCTACCTGCCTCCTCTACGCTCTAACCACTAGGCTACCTGCCTCCTCTACACTCTAACCACTAGGCTACCTGCCCCCTCTACACTCTAACCACTAGTCTACCTGCCCCCTCTACACTCTAACCACTAGGCTACCTGCCCCCTCTACACTCTAACCACTAGACGACCTGCCTCCTCTACACTCTAACCACTAGGCTACCTGCCCCCTCTACACTCTAACCACTAGACGACCTGCCTCCTCTACACTCTAACCACTAGGCTACCTACCTCCTCTACACTCTAACCACTAGACGACCTGCCCCCTCTACACTCTAACCACTAGGCTACCTGCCTCCTCTACACTCTAACCACTAGGCTACCTGCCCCCTCTACACTCTAACCACTAGGCTACCTGCCACCCGTTTAATAACGCCCTGCTTTGACTGCTCATGTCACGTGGTTTGTAGGTTGTAAGTGTGACCTCTTCGGTGTTGCCTGCTCATAAAGTGGAAGGTAGGGTAGCCTAGTGGTTAGAGTGTTGGGACTAGTAACCGGAAGGTTGCAAGTTCAAACCCCTGAGCTGACAAGGTACACATCTGTCGTTCTGCCCCTGAACAGGCAGTTAACCCAATGTTCCTAGGCCGTCATTGAAAATAAGAATTTGTTCTTAACTGACTTGCCTAGTTAAATAAAGGTAAAATAAATAACAATAACTACAGTATTTTTAGCCCATGTAAGGCTGTACATAATTCTGACTCTCAGCTGCTGTCTGATTGACTGGCTTCATTTATTGTTTTTAAGTTGTATTGTTTGTATATCTTTGTATTTTTTTATTTTTGTGTGACTGTCCTTGTCTACTAATGTTTTGTTACTTGTCGGGAATAGTAGCTTCTGATTCTGCAAAAGCTATCGGGGATCCTAATAAACAAGTGAGGGTTGGCTTCATGCTAGCTGCAGGAGCCATGAAGATAGTTGCTCCTAAGGACTCTATTGTTGTAGAAAGCCTATGTTGATATTAACCAGATGGCCACAGCTATATAACCATCTAGCAAGATGACAAATAAACCATTTAATTCACTCTCCATAACTGTACACAGCCCATAGATCCAATATTAGCTAGCTGGCTAACGTTAGCTAAATGGTTGACATGATTCGCTAGCTAGCTGTTGTGCTAACTAGGTAACGTAAAAACACTGCATTGACTCTTGGATCAGATGTAGAATAATAATTGAATTATACATGTAGATGATGAGTTGCAAGGGTGTCCTGAGTTTTGTAGTTGCAAATATGTAACTTATTTTGTGAATAAATGCAACCTTGCGTTACGTGATGTGTGATTAAATTCAATAAAAATGTACAAACTACATTTGAAAATGAAATCAACTAATTTACTAAACTTGCGAATCTTCTTCTGTGAATCAAAGCTACACTTGCAGATGTGGAATCTGTGCGCTCAGAGTTTTGGCAGTTACCTGTTACCTTATCAGTTATATCAAAATCAGTTATATCAAAAAATCAGTTACCAAACGTTTTGTGGTAGTAAAAACAGACGAACACAAGCTCAGGACTTTTTTTCCGATTTGTTTCTATTGTGCTAAATATGGATTAAATGAGATAATTAATAGCTATCTAGCTAAGTGATATTCACAGAATTTGAAAGCGACAACAAGGTGTTGGTGAAGAAGATGAATGAAATAATTAAACAAGTGTTTCCACATAGCATAACCGCTAACAGTACTGATGCTTTTCTATTGGCATTACAGTGTGGCTGGTTATCTAGCATTAGAGGCTTTTTCTCTTGCCTGTATCTAGTGGTTCTTACGTTGTGTATCAGAGCGATGTGTCTAGCTATGTACTTGTTATTTGATTGAGACTAACAGTAGGAAAATACTTGTTTGCTCTGTGTATATTTGGTGTGTAGTTAGTTGGCTTGGCCTAGTTAGCAAGCTGAGATCTCTGCTCAAGTATGGCTAACGTTAGATAGCTTGCTAATAATGTTTTGAGGAGAATAGGCTAGCTCCCTGTAGAATCAAGACAATCCGTTGCTTCATCTGGCTGCTGATGTTGAAGCAATGCAATGATATTCATTTTATTTGCATGCTATACGAGCTGCTTTTCCTGAAAATGTCTATCTGCAATAGCTAGTTGTTGTGTGTTCTAGTGTCCCGTTAAATGTTAAAGCCACAGCATCATGATCATATAGTCTGCAGACCAGCGAAAAGGACAAAAGCCTACTTTGTGTGAGCGAGCTAGAACAAAATCAACTAGCTAGTTAGAAGATCAGATAAACATGTTGAGGAAAATAGTGTAACGAGCTAGCTATCTGTAGTGATTGTATTATTAGAAATCAATTGTCATTGTCAATCAATCTTTCAGATCAGCTCAGCACACTTCTGCCTCTACTAGCCACAGAGTGGTTGGGTAAGCTCCCTTCTGGCTGGCCATTTCCAGGGTTGACATGGGACGGGGCCACAGTCTCAGACCCCAGTAATTATAATGAATCAAATTATATTCTATAACATATCAACCCCCCCGCCCATCCTGATCAACGTGGGACAATAGTCGTGCATTTGTAACAAGAGCAGTAAATGTTGTGTTGGGGATAGAAATCCTTATTTTCCAGATGTGGAAGTTTAGCTGATCCGGAGTGGACTACATTTTGAATTTAAATGATTCACTAGGATGACTACCGTCCATCATTATCCATGACAACCGTCCATCATTATCCATGACCACCGTCCATCATTATCCATGACAACCGCCCATCATTATCCATGACCACCGCCCATCATTATCCATGACAACCGTCCATCGTTATCCATGACCACCGTCCATCATTATCCATGACCACCGCCCATCATTATCCATGACAACCGTCCATAATTATCCATGACCACCGTCCATCATTATCCATGACCACCGTCCATCATTATCCATGACCACCGTCCATCATTAACCATGACCACCGTCCATCATTATCCATGACCACCATCCATCATTATCCTCCATGACCACCGTCCATCATTATCCATGACCACCGTCCATCATTAACCATGACCACCGTCCATCATTATCCATGACCACCATCCATCATTATCCATGACCACCGTCCATCATTATCCATGACCACCGTCCATCATTATCCATGACCACCGTCCATCATTATCCATGACCACCGTCCATCATTATCCATGACAACCGCCCATCATTATCCATGACCACCGCCCATCATTATCCATGACCACCGTCCATCATTATCCATGACCACCGTCCATCATTATCCATGACCACCATCCATCATTAACCATGACCACCATCCATCATTATCCATGACCACCGTCCATCATTATCCTCCATGACCACCCATCCATCAACCCTAACCCTAACCCTAACCCTAACCGTCCATCATTATCCATGACCACAGTCCATCATTATCCATGACCACCGTCCATCATTATCCATGACCACCGTCCATCATTATCCATGACCACCGTCCATCATTAACCATGACCACCGTCCATCATTATCCATGACCACCATCCATCATTATCCTCCATGACCACCGTCCATCATTATCCATGACCACCGTCCATCATTAACCATGACCACCGTCCATCATTATCCATGACCACCATCCATCATTATCCATGACCACCGTCCATCATTATCCATGACCACCGTCCATCATTATCCATGACCACCGTCCATCATTATCCATGACCACCGTCCTTCATGATCCATGACCACCCTCCATGGATAACCACTGGTCCATCATTATCCATGACCACCGTCCATCATTATCCATGACCACCGTCCATCATTATCCATGACCACCGTCCATCATTATCCATGACCACCGTCCATCATTATCCATGACCACCATCCATCATTATCCATGACCACCGTCCATCATTATCCATGACCACCGTCCATCATTATCCATGACCACCGTCCATTATCATGATCATCATGACTATCATGGATAAACCACTGGTCCATCATTATCCATGACCACCGTCCATCATTATCCATGACCACCGTCCATCATTAACCATGACCACCGTCCATCATTATCCATGACCACCGTCCATCATTATCCATGACCACCGTCCATCATTATCCATGACCACCGTCCATCATGATCCATGACCACCGTCCATGGATAACCACTGGTCCATCATTATCCATGACCACCGTCCATCATTATCCATGACCACCGTCCATCATTATCCATGACCACCGTCCATCATTATCCATGACCACCGTCCATCATGATCCATGACCACCGTCCATGGATAACCACTGGTCCATCATTATCCATGACCACCGTCCATCATTATCCATGACCACCGTCCATCATTATCCATGACCACCGTCCATCATTATCCATGACCACCGCCCATCATTATCCATG
Source organism: Oncorhynchus keta (assembly GCF_023373465.1). Taxonomy (NCBI): domain Eukaryota; kingdom Metazoa; phylum Chordata; class Actinopteri; order Salmoniformes; family Salmonidae; genus Oncorhynchus; species Oncorhynchus keta. The sequence continues at coordinate 2,418,905 of NC_068455.1, forward strand.
ACCACCGTCCATGGATAACCACTGGTCCATCATTATCCATGACCACCGTCCATCATTATCCATGACCACCGTCCATCATTATCCATGACCACCGTCCATCATTATCCATGACCACCGTCCATCATGATCCATGACCACCGTCCATGGATAACCACTGGTCCATCATTATCCATGACCACCGTCCATCATTATCCATGACCACCGTCCATCATTATCCATGACCACCGTCCATCATTATCCATGACCACCGCCCATCATTATCCATGACCACCGTCCATCATTATCCATGACCACCGTCCATCATGATCCATGACCACCGTCCATGGATAACCACTGGTCCATCATTATCCATGACCACCGTCCATCATTATCCATGACCACCGTCCATGGATAACCACTGGTCCATCATTATCCATGACCACCGTCCATCATTATCCATGACCACCGTCCATCATTATCCATGACCACCGTCCATCATTATCCATGACCACCGCCCATCATTATTCATGACCACCGTCCATCATTATCCATGACCACCGCCCATGGATAACCACTGGTCCATCCATGACCACCGTCCATGGATAACCACTGGTCCATCATTATCCATGACCACCGTCCATCATTATATGACCACTGGTCCATCATTATCCATGACCACCGTCCATCATTATCATGACCACGCCCATGGATAACCACTGGTCTATCATTATCATGACCACCGTCCATCATTGACCATGACGTCCATCATGATCCATGACCACCGTCCATCCATGGATAACCACTGGTCCATCATTATCCATGACCACCGCCCATCATTATTCATGACCACCATGTCCATCATTATCCATGACCACCGCCCATCATGATTCATGACCACCGCCCATGGATAACCACTGGTCCATCATTATCCATGACCACCGCCCATCATTATCATGACCACCGTCCATCATCATTATCATGACCACCGCCTATCATATCATGACCACCGTCCATCATTATCATGACCACTGCCCATCATGATCCATGACCACCGTCCATGGATAACCACTGGTCCATCATTATTCATGACCACCGTCCATCATTATCATGACTACCGTCCATCATTATCCATGACTACCGTCCATCATGATCATTATCCATGGATAACCACTGGTCCATCATTATCCATGACCACCGTCCATCATTATCCATGACCACCGCCCATCACTGGTTATCCATGACCACCGTCCATCATGATCCATGACCACCGCCCATGGATTATCCATGACCACCGTCCATCATTATCCATGACCACCGCCCATGGATCACTGGTTATCATGACCATGACCACCGTCCATCATTCCATGATCCGTGCCATTCATGACCACCGTCCATCATTATCCATGACCACCGCCCATCATTATCCATGACCACCGTCCATCATTATTCATGACCACCGTCCATCATTATCCATGACCACCGCCCATCATTATCCATGACCACCGTCCATCATTATCCATGATTACCGTCTATCATTATCCATGACCACCGTCCATCATTATCCATGACTACCGTCCATCATGATCCATGACCACCGCCCATGGATAACTACACTGACTACCGTCCATCATTATCCATGGCCCATCATTACATGACCGTCCATCATTATCCATGACCACCGCCCATGGATCACTGGTTATCCATGACCACCGTCCATCATTATTCATGACCACCGTCCATCATTATCCATGACCACCGTCCATCATTATATGACCACCGCCATCATTATCATGACCACCGTCCATCATTATCATGACCACCGCCCATCATGATCATGACCACCGTCCATGGATAACCACTGGTCCATCATTATCCATGACCACCGTCCATCATTATCATGACCACCGCCCATCATTATCCATGACCACCGTCCATCATGATCATGACCATCCATGGATAACCACTGGTCCATCATTATCCATGACCACCGTCCATCATTATCCATGACCACCGCCCATAATTACTGGTCCATCATTATCCATGACCACCGTCCATCATTATCCATGACCACCGCCATCATTATCCATGACCACCGCATCTGATCATTATCCATGGATAACCACTGGTCCATCATTATCATGACTACCGTCCATCATTATCCATGACCACCATCCATCATTATTCATGACCACCGTCCATCATTATCCATGACCACCGCCCATCATTATCCATGACTACCGCCTATCATTATCCATGACTACGTCCATCATTATTCATGACCACTGTCTGACCATGACGTCCATCATGATCCATGACCACCGTCCATGGATAACCATGAACACTGGTCCATCATTATCCATGACCACCGCCCATCATTATCCATGACTACCGTCCATCATTATCCATGACCACCGTCCATCATTATTCATGACCACCGCCCATCATTATCCATGACTGTCCATGGATGACCACCGTCCATCATTGCGATCCATGACCACCGTCCATGGATAAACTGCGACTGGTCCATCATTATCATGACCACCGCCCATCATTATTCATGACACCGTCCATCATTATCCATGGACCACTGGTCCATCATTATCCATGACCACCGCCCATCATTATCATGACTACCGTCATCATTATCTATGACCACCGTCCATCATTATCATGACCACCGCCCATGGATAATTCATGACCACCGTCATCATTATCCATGACTACCGACTCCATCATTATCATGACCACCGCCCATCATTATTCATGACCACCGCCCATCATTATCATTCATGACCACCGTCCATCATTATTCATGACCACCGTCCATCATTATCCATGACCACCGTCCATCATTATCATGACCGCCCATCATTATCCATGACTACCGTCCATGGATAACCATGACCACTGGTCCATCATTATCCATGACCACCGCCCATCATTATCCATGACCACCGTCCATCATTATCCATGACCACCGTCCATCATTATCCATGACCACCGTCCATGGATCATTATCCATGACCACCGTCCATCATTATCCATGACCACCGCTCCATCATGACCACCGTCCATCATTATCCATGACCACCGTCCATGGATCATGACCACTGGTCCATCATTATCCATGACCACCGTCCATCATTATCATGACCACCGTCCATGGATAAATGACACCGTCCATCATTATCATGACTACCGTCCATCATTATCCATGACCACCGTCCATCATTATTCATGACCACCGCCCATCATTATCCATGACCACCGCCCATCATTATTCATGACCACCGCCATCATTATATCATGACCACCGTCCATCATGACCACCGTCCATCATTATTCATGACTACCGTCCCATGGATATCCATGACCACCGCATTATCATTATCATGACCACCGTCCATCATTATCCATGACTACCGCCATCATTATTCATGACCATGATCCATGACCATCATTATCCATGACCACCGCCCATCATTATCCATGACCACCGTCCATCATTATCCATGACTACCGTCCATCATTATCCATGACCACCGCCCATCATTATCCATGACCACCGGCCCATCATTATCCATGACCACCGCCCATCATGATCCATGACCACCGGTCCATCATTATCCATCATGACCACCGTCCATCATTATCCATGACCACCGTCATCATTATCATACCGCCCATGGATAAACACTGGTCCATCATTATCCATGACCACCGTCCATCATTATCCATGACCACCGTCCATCATTATCATGACCACCGTCCATCATTATCCATGACCACCGCCCCATAATCATGACTACCGTCATCATCCATGACCACCGCCCATCATTATCCATGACCACCGCCCATCATTATCATGACCACCGTCCATCATATCATGACCACTGGCCCATCATTATTCATGACACCGTCCATCATTATTCATGACCACCGTCCATCATTATCCATGACCACCGCCATCATATATGACCATGACATTATCCATGACCACCGCCATCATTATCCATGACCACCGTCCATCATTATTCATGACCACTGCCCATGGATCCATGACCACCGCCCATGGATATGACCACTGGTCCATCATTATCCATGACCACCGCCCATCATTATCCATGACTACCGCTATCATCATTATCCATGACCATCCATGACCACCGCCTATCATTATGATTCATGACCACCGTCCATGGATAACTGACACTGGTCATCATTATCCATGACCACCGCCCATCATTATTCATGACTACCGCCCATCATATCATCATTATCTATGGATAACCACTGGTCCATCATTATCCATGACCACCGTCCATCATTATCCATGACCACCGTCCATCATTATCCATGACCACCGTCCATCATTGATCCATGACCACCGCCCATGGACCACTGGTCCATCATTATCCATGACCACCGCCCATCATTATCCATGACCACTGGGCCCATCATTATCCATGACCACCATCCATGGATAACCATCATCCATGACCACCGCCCATCATTATCCATGACCACCGTCCATCATTATCATGACTACCGCCCATCATTATTCATGACTACCGTCCATCATGATTCATGACCACCGTCCATGGATAACCTACTGGTCCATCATTATCCATGACCACCGTCCATCATTCATGACCACCGCCCATGGATATCATGGTCTATCATTATTCATGACTACCGTCCATCATTATCATGACTACCGTCCATCATTATTCATGACCACCGCCCATCATTATCCATGACTACCGTCCATCATTATCATGACTACTGGTCCATCATTATTCATGACCACCGTCCATCATTATCCATGACTACCGTCCATCATTATCATGACCACCGCCCATCATATCCATGACCACTGGTCCATCATTATCCATGACTACCGCCCATCATTATCATGACTACCGTCCCATCATTAACATGACTGGTCCATCATTATCATGACTACTGTCTATCATATTCATGACCACCGCCTATCATGGATCATGACCACCGCCCATCATTATCCATGACCACCGCCCATCATTATGGATAAACCACGTCCATCATTATCCATGACCACCGCCCATCATTATTCATGACCACCGCCCATCATTATCATGACTACTGGTCCATCATTATCCATGACCACCGCCCATCATTATCCATGACTGTCCATGGATAACCACTGGTCCATCATTATCCATGACCACCGCCCATCATTATTCATGACTGTCCATCCATGACCACTGCCCATCATTATTCATGACCACCGCCCATCATTATCCATGACCACCGCCTATCATTATCATGACCACTGGTCCATCATTATCCATGACCACCGCCCATCATTATTCATGACTACCGTCCATCATTATCTCATGACCACCGTCCATCATTATCATGACCACCGCCCTTCATCATGACCACCGTCCATGACATGACCACGCCCATGGATCACTGGTCCATCATTCATGACCACCGCCCATCATTATTCATGACCACCGTCTATCATTATCCATGACCACCGCCATCATTATCATATATTCATGACCACCGTCCATCATGACCACCGCCCATCATTATTCATGACTACCGCATCTATGACCACCGTCCATCATTATTCATGACCACCATCCATCATGACCACCGGGCCCATGATAAACTACTGGTCCATCATTATCCATGACCACCGTCATCATTATTCATGACCACCGTCCATGGATTATCCATGACCATGACTACCGTCCATCATATCCATGACCACCGTCCATCATTATTCATGACCACCGTCCATCATTATCCATGACCACCGCCATCATGGATCCATGACTGGTCATCATTATCCATGACCACCGCCCATCATTATCCATGATGACACCGTCCATCACTGGTCCATCATTATCCATGACATCACCGTCCATCATTAAATTCATGACTACCGTCCATCATTATTCATGACTACGATCATGATTCATGACCACCGTCCCATCATTATCTCATGACCACCGTCTATCATTATTCATGACCACCGCCCATGGATATGACCATGACTGGGTCCATCATTATTCATGACCACCGCCCATCATATCATGACTGGTCCATCATTATCCATGACCACTGCCATCATTATCATGATGGATAAACCTGGTCCATCATTATCCATGACCACCGCCCATCATTATCCATGACTACCGCCTATCATGATCATGACTACCGCCTATCATGACCCCATGGATAACTGACTGGTCCATCATTATTCATGACCACCGTCTATCATTATTCATGACTACCGTCCATCATTATCATGACCACCGCCCATCATTATCATGACCACCGTCATCATTATCCATGGATCATTATGACGACATGACCACTCTATGCCATCATGACCACTGGTCCATCATTATTCATGACCACCGCCTATCATTATCATGACCACATCATTATCCATGACCACCGTCCATCATATCTATCATGACCACCTGGTCCATCATTATCATGACCACCGCCCATCATTCATGACCACCGCCCATCATTATGACTACCGTCCATGACCATGACTACCGCCCATCATTATCATGACTACCGTCATCATGATTATCATGGACTACTGGTCCATCATTATCCATGACTATTCATCATGACTACCGTCTCCATCATTATCCATGACCACCGCCCATCATGATTCATGACCATGGATAACCACTGGTCCATCATTATCCATGACCACCGCCCATCATTATCCATGACCACTGCGATCTACCATGACTACCGTCATCATTATCCATGACTACCGCCCATCATTATCATGACTACCGTCATCATTATCATGACCACCATCATTATTCATGACCACCGCCCATCATTCATGACCACCGCCCATGGATAATCTATGACTGGTCCATCATTATTCATGACCACCGTCCATCATTATCATGACCACCGTCTATCATTATCATGACCACCGCCCATCATTCATGACCACCGTCCATGATAACTACTGGTCCATCATTATCCATGACTACCGCCCATCATCATATCATGACCACCGCCATGGATAACCACTGGTCATCATTATCATGACCACCGCCCATCATTCATGACCACCGCCCATCATTATCCATGACCACCGCCCCGTCCATGGATAACCACTGGTCCATCATTATCATGACCACCGCCCATCATTATCATGACCACCGCCCATCATTATCCATGACCACCGCCCATCATTATCATGACTACCGTCCATCATTATTCATGACCACCGTCCATCATTATTCATGACCACCGCCATCATTATTCATGACCACCGGCCCATGGATAACCACTCATCATTATCCATGACCACCGCCCATCATTATCATGACTACCATCATCATTATCCATGACCACCGACTGGTCTATCATTATCATGACACCGTCCATCATTATTCATGACCGCCCATCATTATCCATGGATAACCACTGGTCCATCATTATCCATGACCACTGCCCATCATTATCATGACCACTGGGTCCATCATTATCATGACCACCGCCCATCATTATCATGACTACCGCCCATGGATAACTACTGGTCATCATTATTCATGACCACCGCCCATCATTATTCATGACCACCGCCTATCATTATTCATGACCACCGCCCATCATTATCTCATGACACTGCGTCATCATTGATCCATGACCACCGCCCATGGATGACCACTGGTCCATCATTATCCATGACCACCGTCCATCATTATCATGACCACCGTCCATCATCATGACCACTGCCCATATCATGACCACCGTCCCACTGGTCATTATCATTATTCATGACCACCGTCCATCATTATCCATGACTGGTCCACTGGATTCATGACCACCGTCCATCATGACTACCGTCCATCATTATTCATGACCACTGGTCCATCATTATCATGACCACCGTCCATCATTATCCATGACCACCGTCCATCATTATCATGACCACCGCCCATCATTATTCATGACTACCGTCTATCATTATTCATGACTACCGTCCATCATTATCCATGACCACCGTCCATCATGATCATGACACCGTCCATGGATAACTACTGGTCCATCATTATCATGACCACCGCCTATCATTATCCATGACTACCGTCATCATTATCCATGACCACCGTCATCATTATTCATGACCACCGCTATCATTATCATGACCACTGGTCTATCATTATCATGACCACCGTCCATCATTATTCATGACCACCGCCCATCATTATTCATGACCACCGCCCATCATATCCATGACCACCGATGGATAACACTGGTCCATCATTATTCATGACCACCGTCCATCATTATCCATGACTACCGCCCATGGATAACCACTGGTCCATCATTATTCATGACCACCGCCCATCATTATCATGACTACGTCCATCATTATTCATGACTACCGCCCATGGATCATGGTATTCATGATTCATGACCACCGCCCATCATTATTCATGACTACCGTCCATCATATCATGACCACCGTCCATGGATCATGACCACCGTCCATCATTATCATGACCACCGCCCATCATTATCCATGACTACCGTCTATCATGGATAAATTCATGACTACCGTCCATCATTATCCATCATGGATGACCACTGGTCTATCATTATTCATGACCACCGTCCATGGATAACCATGGTCTATCATTATCATGACCACCGTCCATCATTATCATGACCACGCCCATCATTATTCATGACTACCGTCCATCATTATCCATGACACCGCCCATCATTATTCATGACCACCGCCCATGGATAAACCACTGGTCCATCATTATCCATGACCACCGCCCATCATTATCCATGACCACCGCCCATCATTATCATGACTACCGTCCATCATTATCATGACTACTGCCCATCATTATTCATGACTACCGTCTATCATTATCATGACTACCGCCTATCATTATTCATGACTACCGCCCATGGATCACTGGATATCATTATTCATGACCACCGCCCATGGATATGACCACTGGACCATCATTATTCATGACTACCGTCCATCATTATTCATGACTACCATGGATAACCACTGGTCCATCATTATCTCATGACCACCGTCCATCATTATTCATGACTACCGTCCATCATTATCTATGACCACTGATCATTATTCATGACCACCTATCATTATCCATGACTACCGTCTATCATTATTCATGACCACCGCCCATGGATAAACTCACTGGTCTATCATTATTCATGACCACCGTCATCATTATCATGACTACCGTCCATCATTATCTATGACCACATTATCATGGATATTCATGACTACCGTCCATCATGATTCATGATCATGGATAACTACTGGTCTATCATTATCCATGACCATGCCTATCATTATTCATGACTACCGTCTATCATTATCATGACTACCGATGGACCACACTCATGTCCATCATTATTCATGACTACCGCCCATCATTATTCATGACTACCGTCCATCATTATCATGACCACTGGTCTATCATTATTCATGATCATGACTACCGTCTATCATTATCATGACTACCGCCCATCATTATTCATGACCACCGTCCATCATTATTCATGACCACCGTCCATCATTATTCATGACCACTGGTCCATCATTATCCATGACTACTCATCATTACATGACCACCGCTCCATGGATAAACTACTGGTCCATCATTATTCATGACTACCGCCTATCATTATCCATGACCACCGTCTATCATTATCTATGACTACGACTACCGTCATGGATGACCACCGTCCATCATATACTCATGACTACCGTCTATCATTATCATGACCACCGCCCATCATTATCCATGACCACCGCCCATCATTATCCATGACCACCGCCCATCATTATCATGACTACCGTCCATGGATAACTACTGGTCCATCATTATTCATGACTACCGTCTATCATTATTCATGACTACCGCCCATGGATAATTACTGGTCCATCATTATTCATGACTACTGTCCATCATTATTCATGACCACCGCCCATCATTATCCATGACCACCGTCCATCATTATCATGACCACCGTCTATCATTATCATGACCACCGTCCATCATTATCCATGACCACTGGTCCATCATCATGACCACCGCCCATGGATGACCACTGGTCCATCATTATCCATGACCACCGCCCATCATTATCCATGACCACCGCCCATCATTATTCATGACCACCGCCCATCATTATCATGACTACCGTCCATCATTATTCATGACTACCGCATCATTATCATGACATGACTACCGCCCATGGATAACCACTGGTCCATCATTATTCATGACCACCGCCATCATTATCCATGACCACCGCCCATCATTATCTATGACACCGTCCATCATTACATGACCACCATGGATCACCATCATTATCATGACCACCGCCCATCATTATTCATGACCACTGGTCCATCATTATCCATGACCACCGTCCATCATTATCCATGACCACCGCCCATCATTGGATGACCACCGCCCATCATGATCCATGACCACCGCCCATGGATAACCACTGGTCCATCATTATCCATGACCACCGCCCATCATTATCCATGACCACCGCCCATCATAACCATGACCACCGTCCATCATTATCCATGACCACCGCCCATCATTATCCATGACCACCGCCCATCATGATCATGACCACCGCCCATGGATCCAACCGCCCATGGATAACCACTGGTCCATCATTATCATGACCACCGTCCATCATTATCATGACCACCGCCCATCATTATCCATGACCACCGCCCATCATTATTCATGACCACCGCCCATCATTATCCATGACCACCGCCTATCATTATTCATGACCACCGCCCATCATTATTCATGACTACCGTCCATCATGATCATGATGGATAACCACTGGTCTATCATTATTCATGACCACCGCCCATCATTATCCATGACCACCGTCCATCATTAACATGACCACCGCCCATCATTATCATGACCACGCCCATCATTATCTCATGACTCATCATGATCATGACACCGCCCCACTGGATATTATCATGACCACTGGCCCATCATTATTCATGACTACCGATCATTATTCATGACCACCGTCCATCATTATTCATGACCACCGCCCATCATTATCATGACCACCGCCCATCATTATTCATGACCACCGCCCATGGATCATGACCACTGGTCCATCATTAACCATGACCACTGTCCATCATTATTCATGACTACCGCCCATCATTATCCATGACCACCGCCTATCATTCATGACACCGCCCATCATTATTCATGACCACCGCCCATGGATAACCACTGGTCCATCATTATCATGACTACCGCCCATCATTATTCATGATCACCGCCCACTGGTCCATCATTATCATGACCACCGTCCATCATTATTCATGACCACCGCCCATCATTAACTCATGACCACCGTCCATCATTATTCATGACCACCGCCCATCATTATCCATGACATGACCACCGCCCATCATTATCATGACCACCGCCCATCATTATTCATGACTACCGCCCATCATATCATGACCACCGCCCATCATTATCATGACCACCGCCCATCATTATCCATGACTGCCCATCATGATTCATGACCACCGCCCATGGATAACCACTGGTCCATCATTATCCATGACCACGCCCATCATCATCATGACCACCGCCCATCATTAACCATGACCACCGCCCATCATTATTCATGACCACTGGCCCATCATTATTCATGACTACCGCCTATCATTATCATGACTACCGTCATCATTATCATGACTACCATGGATAACTACTGGTCTATCATTATCATGACCACCGCCCATCATTATGGATATGACTACCGCCCATGGATCACTGGTCCATCATATCATGACCACCGCCCATCATTATCCATGACCACCGCCCATCATTATCCATGACCACCGCCCATCATTATTCATGACCACCGCCCATCATTATTCATGACCACCGTCCATCATTATTCATGACCACCGCCCATCATTATCATGACCACCGCCCATGGACATGACTACCATCCATCATTATTCATGACTACCGTCTATCATTATCATGACTACCGTCCATCATTATTCATGACTACCGCCCATCATTATCATGACCACCGCCCATGGATAACCACTGGTCCATCATTATCATGACCACCGCCCATCATTATCCATGACACCATGCCCATCATTATTATCATTCATGACCACCGTCCATCATTATCATGACACCGCCCATCATGATTCATGACCACCGCCCATGGATAACCACTGGTCATCATTATCCATGACCACCGCCCATCATTATTCATGACCACCGTCCATCATTATCATGACCACCGCCCATCATTATCCATGACCACCGCCCATCATTATCATGACTACTGGTCCATCATTATCCATGACCACCGCCCATCATCATGACTATCTGGGTCTCATGGACCACTGGTCCATCATTATCATGACCACCGTCCATGGATCATGACCACCGGTCCATCATTCTATGACATCATTATCCATGACCACCGTCCATCATTATCATGACTACCGATCTCCATGACCATTATCATTATCATGACTACCGCCTATCATTATCTCATGACTACCGCCCATCATTATTCATGACCACCGCCCATGGATAACTACTGGTCTATCATTATCCATGACCACCATCCATCATTATTCATGACCACCGCCCATGGATAACTACTGGTCCATCATTATTCATGACCACCGTCCATCATTATCATGACTACCGTCCATGACATATTCATGACTACCGCCCATCATTATTCATGACCACCGCCCATCATATTCATGACCACTGGTCCATCATTATTCATGACTACCGCCCATGGATCATTATCTATGACTACCGTCCATCATTATTCATGACTACCGTCCATCATTATTCATGACTACCGTCCATCATTATTCATGACCACCGTCCATCATTATTCATGACCACCGTCCATCATTATTCATGACTACCGCCCATCATGATTCATGACCACCGCCCATGGATAACCACTGGTCCATCATTATCATGACCACCGCCTATCATTATTCATGACTACCGTCCATCATTATTCATGACCACCGCCCATCATTGATCATTATCCATGGACCACTGGTCCATCATTATTCATGACCACCGCCCATCACATGACCACCGCCCATCATTATCCATGACCACCGCCATCATGGATGACTACTGGTCCATCATTATCATGACCACCGCCCATCATTATTCATGACCACCGCCCATGGATCATGGACTGGACTCATGACTACCGTCTATCATTATTCATGACCACCGCCCATCATATCTCATGACTACCGCCCATCATTATTCATGACTACCGCCCATCATTATTCATGACCACCGATCATGACTACCGCCCATGGACTACTGGTCTGGATCATTATCTCATGACTACCGCCCATCATTATCCATGACTACCGCCCATCATTATTCATGACCACCGCCCATCATTATTCATGACCACCGCCTATCATTATTCATGACCACCGCCCATCATATCATGACTATCATCATTATCTCATGACTACCGCCCATCATGACATGACTACCGCCCCCACTGGTCCATCATTATTCATGACCACCGCCCATGGATTCATGACCACTGGTCCATCATTATCATGACCACCGCCCATCATTATTCATGACCACCGCCCATCATTACATGACTACCGCCCATCATGACATGACCACCGCCCATGGATAACCACTGTCCTATCATTATCCATGACTACCGCCCATCATTATCCATGACCACCGTCCATCATTATTCATGACTACCGTCCATCATTATTCATGACCACCCCATCATTATATGACCACCGTCCATCATTATCATGACTACCGCCCATCATTATTCATGACTACCGCCCATCATTAATCTCATGACCACTGCCCATCATTATCCATGACTACCGTCTATCATATTCATGACCATGATGACTACTGGTCTATCATGATTCATGACCACCTGGCCCATCACTGGTCCATCATTATCCATGACCACCGCCCATCATTATTCATGACCACCGCCCATCATTATCCATGACCACCGCCCATCATTATTCATGACCACCGCCCATCATTATTCATGACCACCGCCCATGGATAATGACCACTGGTCCATCATTATCCATGACTACCGTCCATCATTATTCATGACTACCGTCACTGGTCTATCATTATTCATGACCACCGCCCATCATTATTCATGACTACGTCCATGGATCATGACTACTGGTCTATCATTATTCATGACCACCGCCCATCATTATCTGCATGACTACCGTCTATCATTATCATGACTACCGTCTATCATTATCATGACCACCGCCCATCATTATTCATGACCACCGCCCATCATTATTCATGACTACCGCCCATCATTATTCATGACTACCGCCCATCATTCATGACTACCGTCCATCATTATTCATGACCACCGTCCATCATGATTCATGACCACCGCCCATGGATAAATCATCATTCATGGTCCATCATTATCATTATCATGACTACCGTCCCATCATTATCCATGACTACCGCTCATCATTATCATGACTACCGCCCATCATGATTCATGACCACCGCCCATGGATAACCACTGGTCCATCATTATTCATGACCACCGCCCATCATTATTCATGACCATCATTATCTACACCGACTGGTCCATCATTATCTCATGACTACCGCCCATCATTATTCATGACTACCGCCCATCATTATCATGACCACCGTCCATCATTATTCATGACCACCGCCCATCATGGATATGACTACTGGTCCATCATTATTCATGACTACCGTCCATCATTATCATGACCACCGCCCATCATTATCTATGACCACCGCCCATCATTATCATGACATGACCACATTATCCATGGACCACTGGTCCATCATTATTCATGACCACCGCCATCATCATGACTACCGCCCATGGATAACTACTGGTCTATCATTATTATTCATGACCACCGCCATCATTATTCATGACTACCGTCCATCATTAACTATGACTACCGCCCATCATTATCATGACCACCGCCCATCATTATTCATGACTACATCATTATCATGACCACCGTCCATCATTATCATGACTACCGCCATCATATCATGACTACTGCCCATGGATAACCACTGGTATCATTATCCATGGCCCATCATTATCATGACTACCGCCCATCATTATTCATGACCACCGCCCCACTGGTCTATCATTCATGACCACCGCCCATCATGATTCATGACCACCGCCCATGGATAACTACTGGTCATCATTATTCATGACCACCGCCCCATCATTATCATGACCACCGCCCATCATTATCATGACCATGACTACATGACTACCGTCCATCATTATCCATGACTACCGTTCATCATCATTATACCATGACCATGGACTACTGGTCCATCATTATTCATGACTACCGCCCATCATTATTCATGACTACCGTCCATGGATATGACTACCGTCCATCATGATTCATGACCACCGCCCATGGATAACTACTGGTCTATCATTATCTCATGACTACCGTCCATCATTATCCATGACATCATTAACTATGACCACCGCCTATCATTATTCATGACTACCGCCCATCATTATCATGACTATCTATCATGATTCATGACCACCGCCATGGATAAACACTGGTCTATCATTATCATGACTACCGCCCATCATTATTCATGACCACCGCCCATCATTATCCATGACCACTGCCCATCATTATCATGACTACCGCCCATCTATTCATGACCACTGCCCATCATGATTCATGACCACCGCCCATGGATAAACTGGTCTATCTATCATGGTCCATCATTATTCATGACTACCGTCCATCATTATCATGACCACCGCCCATCATTATCTATGACCACCGCCCATCATTATTCATGACTACCGCCCATCATTATATGACTACCGCCCATCATTATCATGACCACCGCCCATCATTATTCATGACTACCTGGTCATCATTATTCATGACCACCGCCATCATTCATCATGATTCATGACTACCGCCTATCATTATTCATGACTACCGCCCATCATTATCATGACTACCGTCCATCATGATTCATGACTACCGTCCATGGATAACACTGGTCTATCATATCATTATCATCATTATCATGACTACCGTCCATCATTATTCATGACTACCGTCCATCATTATATGACCACTGCCCATCATTATCCATGACTACCGTCTATCATTATCATGACCACCGTCTATCATTATCATGACTACCGCCCATGGATATCATGACTACCGCCTATCATTATTCATGACTACCGCCCATCATTATCATGACTACCGTCCATCATTATTCATGACCACCGCCCATCATTATTCATGACCACCGCCCATGGATAACATGACTGGTCCATCATTATCATGACCACCGTCCATCATTGATCATTATCCATGGATAACCACTGGTCCATCATTATCCATGACCACCGCCCATCATTATTCATGACCACCGCCCATCATTATCTATGACCACCGCCCATGGATCATGACTACCGTCATGATCATTATCATGACCACCGCCCTATCATTATCATCATGACTACCGTCATCATTATCCATGACCACCGTCCATCATTATCATGACTACCGTCCATCATTATCCATGACCACCGGTCCATCATTATTCATGACCACCGCCTATCATGATTCATGACCACCGCCCATGGATAACACTGGTCCATCATTATTCATGACCACCGCCCATCATTATCATGACACCGCCCATCATTATCCATGACCACCGTCCATCATTATCATGACCATCATTATATGACTACCGTCCATCATTATTATCATGACCATGACTACCGTCCATCATTATCCATGACCACGCCCATGGATGACTACTGGTCCATCATTATTCATGACCACCGCCCATCATTATCCATGACTACCGCCCATCATATTCATGACCACTGGTCCATCATTATTCATGACTACCGTCCATCATTATTCATGACTACCATCATTATTCATGACCACCGCCCATCATGGATTCATGACCACCGTCCATCATTATTCATGACTACTGGTCTATCATTATTCATGACGTCTGATTATCATTATCATTATTCACCGTCCATCATTATCATGACCACCGCCATCATCATGATCCATGACCACCGCCCATGGATATGACTACTGGTCCATCATTATTCATGACTACCGCCCATCATTATCCATGACTACCGCCATCATTAATATCATGACTCTATCATT
This sequence comes from Oncorhynchus keta, assembly GCF_023373465.1. Taxonomy (NCBI): domain Eukaryota; kingdom Metazoa; phylum Chordata; class Actinopteri; order Salmoniformes; family Salmonidae; genus Oncorhynchus; species Oncorhynchus keta. Next base: position 2,436,240 of record NC_068455.1, read on the forward strand.
ATTCATGACCACCGTCTATCATTATTCATGACTACCGCCATCATGATTCATGACCACCGCCCATGGATAACTACTGGTCCATCATTATCATGACTACCGCCTATCATTATCATGACTACTGGTCCATCATTATCCATGACCACCGCCCATCATTATTCATGACTACCGCCCATGGATAACTACTGGTCTATCATTATTCATGACCACCGCCCATGGATCATGACTACCGCCATCATGGATATTCATGACTACTGCCCATCATTATTCATGACTACCGTCCATCATTATCTCATGACTACCGCCCATCATTATCATGACACCGTCTATCATTATCTCATGACTACCGCCCATCATTATCATGACCACTGCCCATCATTATTCATGACCACCGCCCATGGATAACTACTGGTCTATCATATCATGGTCTATCATTCATGACTACCGCCCATCATTATCATGACCACCGCCCATCATTATTCATGACCACCGCCCATCATTAACATGACACCGTCCATCATTATATGACTACCGTCCATCATTATTCATGACCACCGCCCATCATTATTCATGACCACTGGTCATCATTATCATGACCACCGCCCAATTCATGACCACCGTCTATCATTATCATGACCACCGCCCATGGATTCATGATGGTCTATCATGGATATGACCACCGCCTATCATTATCATGATGACTACCACTATGGATGACCACTGGTCATCATTATTCATGACTACCGCCCATCATTATCCATGACTACCGCCTATCATTATCATGACTACCGCCTATCATTATTCATGACCACTGCCCATCATGATATCATGCCCATGGATAACCACTGGTCCATCATTATCATGACCACCGCCCATCATTATTCATGACCACCGTCCATCATGGATCATGACCACCGTCCATCATTATGACCACCGCCCATGACCACTGGCCATCATTATTCATGACTACCGTCCATCATTATCATGACCACCGCCCATGGATAACTACTGGTCCATCATGATCATGACACTGCCCATCATTATCCATGACTACATGACATGACCACCGTCATCATTATTCATGACTACCGCCCATCATTATTCATGACCACCGCCCATCATATCTCCATCATTATTCATGACCACCGCCCATCATTATCCATGACTATGCCCATCATATCATGACTACCGTCCATCATTATTCATGACCACCGCCCATGGATAAACTACTGACCACTATCATTATTCATGACTACCGTCTATCATTATCCATGACTACCGTCCATGGATCATCATCATTATCCATGACCACCGCCCATCATTATCATTCATGACCACCGTCCATCATTATCATGACCACCGCCTATCATTATTCATGACTACCGCCCATCCATATCATGACTACCATCATGATTCATGACTACCGCCCATGGACTACTGGTCTATCATTATTCATGACCACCGCCCATCATTATCATGACTACCGCCCATCATTATATGACTACCGTCCCATCATTATTCATGACTACCGTCCATCCATTCATGACACCGTCCATCATTATCATGACACCGCCCATCATGATCCATGACCACTGGCCCATGGATAACTACTGGTCCATCATTATCATGACTACCGTCCATCATTATTCATGACCACCGCCCATCATTTCATGACATTCATGACCACCGCCCATGGATAACACTGGTCCATCATTATCATGACCACCGCCCATCATTATCCATCATATTCATGACCACCGTCCATCATTATTCATGACCACTGGCCCATCATTATTCATGACTACCGCCCATCATGATCCATGACTACCGCCCATGGATAACTACTGGTCTATCATTATTCATGACACCGCCCATCATTATCCATCATGAAATCTCATGACCACCGCCCATCATTATTCATGACCATCATTATCATGACCGACCACCGCCCATCATTATCATGACCACCGCCTATCATTCATGACCACGCCCATGGATAACTACTGGTCTATCATTATCCATGACCACCGCCCTATCATTATATCATGACCACCGCCCATCATTATCTATGACTACCGCCATCATTATCCATGACTACTGTCCATCATTATCATGACTACCGCCCATCATTATTCATGACCATGCCCATCATTATTCATGACTACCGTCCATCATTATTCATGACTACTGCCCATGGATAACTACTGGTCTATCATTATTCATGACCACCGCCCATCATTATCATGACCACCGTCCATCATTAATCCATGACCACCGCCCATCATTATTCATGACTACCGTCCCATCATCATTCATGACTACCGCCTCATGATTCATGACTACTGGCCCATGGATCATTATTCATGACTACCGCCCATCATTATTCATGACTACCGCCCATGATCATTAACTCATGACCGACCTGGCCCATCATTATCATGACATTATATCATGACTACCGCCTATCATTATCATGACTACCGTCCATCATTATCATGACCACTGCCCATGGATCATGGTCTATCATCATGACTACCGCCATGGATATGACTACTGGTCCATCATTATCATGACTACCGTGACTATCATCATTCATGACTACCGCCCATCATTATCATGACACACCATGGATAACTATCATCATTCATGACTACCGCCCATCATTATCATGACCACCGCCCATGGATAACTACTGGTCTATCATTATCATGACCACCGCCCATCATATTCATGACTACTGGTCCATCATTATCCATGACCACCGCCCATCATTATTCATGACTACCGCCCATCATTATCCATGACCACTGGCCATCATTATCTCATGACCACCGTCCATCATTATCATGACTACGTCCATCATTATTCATGACTACCGCCTATCATCATGACTACCGCCCATCATCATGACTACCGTCCATCATTATCCATGACTACCGTCTATCATTATTCATGACCACCGCCCATCATTATTCATGACCACCATGGATAACTACTGGTCTATCATTATCCATGACCACCGCCCATCATTATTCATGACTACCGTCTATCATGGATATTATCATTATTCATGACCACCGTCTATCATTATCATGACTACCGTCTATCATTATTCATGACCACCGCCCATCATTATTCATGACCACCGCCCATGGATATGACACTGGTCCATTATATCATGACCACCGTCCATCATTATTCATGACATGGATAAACCACTGGTCCATCATTATCTCATGACCACCGCCCATCATTATCATGACTACCGCCATCATTATCATGACCACCGCCCATCATTATTCATGACCACCGCCCATCATTATCATGACCACCGTCCATCATTATCCATGACACCGCCCATCATTATCCATGACCACCGTCCATCATGACCATGACTACGTCTCCATCATTATCATGACTACTGCCCATCATTGATTCATGACCACCGCCCATGGATAACTACTGGTCTATCATTATCATGACCACCGCCCATCATTATCATGACTACCGTCCATCATTAACATGACTACCGCCCATCATTATTCATGACTACCGCCCATCATTCATGACCACCGCCCATCATTATCCATGACTACCGCTCATCATTATTCATGACCACCGCCCATGGATAACCACTGGTCTATCATTATTCATGACCACCGCCCATCATTATTCATCCATCATCAACATGACTACCGCCCATCATATCATGACCACCGCCCATGGATGACCACTGGTCCATCATTATCCATGACCACCGTCCATCATTATTCATGACCACCGCCCCATGGATATGACTACTGGTCCATCATTATCATGACCACCGCCCATCATTATCATGACTACCGATCATTACACATGACCACCGCCCATCATTATCTATGACCACTGCCCATCATTATCATGACCACCGCCATTATCATGACCACCGCCCATCATTATTCATGACTACCGTCCATCATTATCATGACACCGCCCATCATTATCCATGACACCGTCTATCATTATTCATGACTACCGCCCATGGATAACCACTGGTCTATTCATGACTACCGTCCATCATTATTCATGACCACCGTCCATGGATAACCACTGGTCCATCATTATTCATGACCACGCCCATCATCATTCATGACCACCGTCCATGGATTAACTATGACTGGTCTATCATTATTCATGACCACCGCCCATCATTATCATGACTACCATCTATCATTATCCCATCATTCATGACACGTCCATCATTATTCATGACTACCGCCCATCATTATTCATGACCACTGGCCTATCATTATCATGACTACCGCCCATCATTATCATGACTACCATGCGATTCATGGACTATGACCACTGGTCCATCATTATCATGACCACCGTCCATCATTATCATGACTACCGCCCATCATGACTCATGACTACCGCCATCATTATTCATGACTACCGCCTATCATTATCATGACCACCGCCCATCATTATCTATGACCACCGCCCATGGATCATGACTACTGGTCTATCATTATCATGACTACCGTCCATCATTATCCATGACCACCGTCCATCATTATTCATGACTACCGTCCATCATTATCATGACTACCGCTATCATCATGATCATGACTACCGCCTATCATTATATGACTACCGTCCATCATTATTCATGACCACTGGCCCATCATTATCATGACTACCGCCCATCATTATCCATGACCACCGTCCATCATTATCATGACCACCGTCTATCATTATCATGACCACCGCCCATGGATAACTACTGGTCTATCATTATCATGACCACCGCCTATTCATCATCATGACCACCGCCTTCATGACTACCGCCCATCATTATTCATGACTACCGCCCATCATTATTCATGACTACCGTCCATCATTATTCATGACTACCGCCCATGGACTACCGTCCATGGATAAACTACTGGTCCATCATTATCATGACTACCGTCTATCATTATTCATGACCACCGCCTATCATTATTCATGACTACCATGGATCATGACTACCGTCATCATTATCATGACTACCGCCTATCATTATTCATGACTACCGCCTATCATTATCCGTCCATGGACCACTGGTCCATCATTATCATGACCACCGCCCATCATGATTCATGACTACCGTCTATCATTATTCATGACTACTGGTCTATCATCATTATCATGACTACCGCCCATCATTATTCATGACTACCGCCATCATTATTCATGACTACCGCCCATCATTATTCATGACTACCGCCCATGGATAAATTACTGGTCTATCATTACTGACTACCATATCATTATCATGACATTACCATGACTACTCCATCATATCATGACCACTGGCCTATCATTATCATGACTACTACCGCCCTATCATGATCATGACCACCGCCCATCATTATCATGACCACCGCCCATCATATTCATGACCACCGCCCATGGATAAACTACTGGTCCATCATTATTCATGACCACCGCCCATCATTATCATGACCACCGCCCATGGATAACTACTGGTCCATCATTATCATGACCACCGTCCATCATTATTCATGACTACCGTCCATCATTAATCATGACTACCGCCCATCATTATTCATGACCACCGCCCATCATATTCATGACCACTGGTCCATCATTATCATGACTACCGCCCATCATTATTCATGACTACCGCCCATCATTATCCATGACTACTGGTCATCATTATTCATGACCACCGCCCATCATATCCATGACTTCCATGATCATGACCACCGCCCATGGATCATGACCACCGTCCATCATGATCCATCGACTACTGGTCCATCATTATTCATGACCACCTGGTCCATCATTATTCATGACTACCATCTCCATCATTATTCATGACCACCGCCCATCATTATCCATGACCACCGCCCATCATTATTCATGACTACCGTCTATCATTATCATGACCACCGCCATCATTATTCATGACTACCGCCCATGGATAACTACTGGTCCATCATTATCATGACCACCGTCATCATTATTCATACTGGCCATGGATCCATGACTACCGCCCATCATTATCATGACTACCGCCATCATGGATAACTACTGGTCCATCATTATCCATGACTACTGCCCATCATTATCATGACTACCGCATGGATAAACCACCATCATATCATGACTACCGTCCATCATAAATGACTACCGCCTATCATTATCTCATGACACCGCCCATCATTCATGACCATGACATATTCATGACCGCCCATCATTATCTCATGACTACCGCCCATCATTACCATGACCACTGGTCCATCATTATCATGACTACCGCCCATCATTATCATGACCACCGCCCATCATTATTCATGACTACCGCCCATCATGGACCACTGGTCCATCATTATCATGACATCATTATCCATGACCACCGGCCATGGATAACTACTGGTCCATCATTATCATGACCACCGCCCATCATTATTCATGACATCATTATCCATGCCCATCATTAACATGACTGGCCATCATTATTCATGACCACCGTCATCATTATCATGACCACCGCCCATCATTATTCATGACCACCGCCCATGGATTCATGACCACCGGTCCATCATTATTCATGACTACCGCCCATCATTATTCATGACTACCGCCTATCATTATTCATGACCACCGCCCATCATGATTCATGACCACCGCCCATGGATAACTACTGGTCTATCATTATCATGACCACCGTCCATCATTATCATGACTACCGTCCATCATATAACATGACTACTGTCCATCATTATTCATGACTACCGCCCATCATTATCCATGACTACCTATCATTATCCATGACTACCGCCCATGGATGACCACTGGTCCATCATTATTCATGACCACCGCCCATCATTATTCATGACCACCGCCCATCATTATCTCATGACCACCGCCCATCATTATCATGACCACTGACTATCATGACTACCGCCCATCATTATCTCATGACCACTGGTCCATCATTATTCATGACCACCGCCCATCATTATCATGACCACCGTCCATCATTATCCATGACCACGCCCATCATTATCATGACCACCGCCCATCATTCATGACCACCGCCCATCCCATGACCACCGCCCATCATTCATGACCACCGTCTATCATTATTCATGACTACCGTCCATCATTATCATGACTACTGGTCCATCATGGATGACTACTGGTCCATCATTATCATGACTACCGCCCATCATTATTCATGACTACCGTCCATCATTTCATGATCATTGACCATTCATGACTACCGTCCATCATTATTCATGACTACCGCCCATCATTGATCATGACTACCGCCCATGGATAACTACTGGTCTATCATTATTCATGACCACCGCCCATCATTATTCATGACTACCGCCTCATCATTACCATGACTGGTCCATCATTATCCATGACCACCGTCCATCATTATTCATGACCACCGCCCATGGATAACTACTGGTCCATCATTATCATGACACCGCCCATCATATCATGACTACCGCCCATCATATCATGACCACCGCCCATCATTCATGACCATGACCACATTATCATGACCACCCTATCATTATTCATGACCACCGTCTATCATTATTCATGACCACCGCCCATCATTATCATGACCACCATCCATGGATGACCACTGGTCCATCATTATCGCCCATGGATGACCACTGGTCCATCATATATCATTATTCATGACCACCGCCCATCATTATTCATGACTACCATTATGGCCCATCATTATTCATGACCACCGCTCATTATCATTATTCATGACCACCGTCCATCATTATCCATGACTACCGCCCATCATTATGACTAATCATTATTCATGGTCTATCATTATTCATGACACCGCCCATCATTATCATGACCACCGTCCATCATTATTCATGACCACCGCCCATCATATCATGACCACTGGTCCATCATTATCCATGACTACCGTCCATCATTATCATGACTACCGTCTATGGATTCATGACTACTGGCCATCATATATGACCACTGGTCCATCATTATTCATGACCATATCATTACATGACACCGTCCATCATTATCATGACTACCGTCATCATGATTCATGACCACCGCCCATGGATCATGACTACTGGTCCATCATTATTCATGACACCGCCTATCATTATCATGACTACCGGCTCATCATTCATCTATGACTACCGTCCATCATGACTCATGACTACCGCCCATGGATAACCACTGTCCATCATTATCCATGACCACCGCCCATCATTATCCATGACCACCGCCCATTGACATTATCTATGACTACCGTCTATCATTATCCATGACTACCGCCCATCATTATCATGACTACCGATCATTATCCATGACCACCGGGCATCATTATCCATGACTACCGTCCATCATTATTCATGACTACCGCCCATCATGATCATGGATGGATCACTGGTCTATCATTATTCATGACTACTGGTCATCATTATTCATGACTACCGTCTATCATTATCATGACTACGCCCATCATTATCCATGACCACCGATCATTATTCATGACTGGTCCATCATTATCATGACTACCGTCCATCATTATCATGACTACCGTCCCATGGATTATCACTGGCCCATCATTATCATGACCACCGCCCATCATGGATCATGACTACTGGTCTATCATTATCTCATGACCACCGCCCATCATTATTCATGACCACTGGTCCATCATTGGTCATGACCACCGCCTATCATTATCATGACTACCGCCCATCATTATCCATGACCACCGCCCATCATTATCATGACTGACCACATGACCACTGGTCCATCATGATCATGACCACCGCCCATGACTACTGGTCCATCATTATTCATGACTACCGCCCATCATTGGATGACCACTGGTCCATCATTATCATGACCACCGCCCATCATTATTCATGACCACCGCCCATCATTATCATGACTACCGCCCATCATGATCATGATCACCGCCCATGGATAAACCACTGGTCCATCATTATTCATGACCACCGCCCATCATTATTCATGACCACCGTCCATCATTCACTATGACTATCCATGACTACCGTCTATCATCATATCATGACTACCGCCCATCATAAACTCACTGGTCATCCATGACTACCGTCCATCATTATCCATGACCACTGCCCATCATTATCTATGACACCGCCTATCATTACCATGACTACCGTCTATCATTATCTATGACTACCGTCTATCATTATTCATGACTACCGCCCATCATTATTCATGACTACCGCCTATCATTATCATGACTACTGGTCCATCATTATTCATGACTACCGTCCATCATGATTCATGACTACTCCATGGATAACTACTGGTCCATCATTATCATGACTACCGCCTATCATTATTCATGACTACCGCCCATCATTATCCATGACCACCGCCCATCATTATTCATGACCACCGCCATCATATGACTATCATCATTATTCATGACCACCGCCCATCGATCATTACCGCCCATGGATGACTACTGGTCTATCATTATCATGACCACCGCCTCATCATCACTGTCCCATATATCTATTCATGACCACCGCCCATGGATAACTACTGGTCTATCATTATCATGACTACCGCCCATCATTATTCATGACTACCGTCCATCATAACTATGACCACCGCCCATCATGATGACTACCGCCCATCATTATCATGACTACCGCCATCATTATCATTGACTACCGTCCATCATTATATGACTACCGTCCATCATTATTCATGACTACCGTCTATCATTATTCATGACTACCGCCCATGGATTCATGACACGCCCATGGATAACCACTGGTCCATCATTATTCATGACTACCGTCATCATTATCTATGACTACCGTCTATCATTATCATGACCACGCCCATCATGATCCATGACTACCGCCCATGGATATGACCACTGGTCTATCATTATTCATGACTACCGTCTATCATTATTCATGACTACCGTCCATCATATTCATGACCACCGCCCATCATTATCCATGACCACCGCCCATCATTATCCATGACCATCATCATTATCTGCGACTACCGTCCATCATTATCCATGACCACGATCATTATCCATGACTACCGCCCATCATTATTCATGACCACCGCCCATCATTATTCATGACCACCGCCCATCATGGATCCATGACCACCGCCCATGGATCACTTATCATTATCATGACCACCGTCCATCATATCATGACTGGTCCATCATTAACCATGACCACCGTCCATCATTATTCATGACCACCGCCCATCATTATCTCATGACCACCGCCTCATTATCATGACTACCGCCCATCATGACTACCGCCCATCATGACATGACTGGTCCATCATATCATGACTACCGCCTATCATTATTATGACTACCGTCATCATGATCATGACCACCGCCCATCATTATATGACTACCGTCTATGGATGACTACTGGTCCATCATTATCATGACTACCGTCCATCATTATCATGACTACTGGTCTATCATTATTCATGACCACCGTCCATCATTCATGACACCGCCATCATTATCCATGACTACCGCCCCATCATTCATGACCACCGCCCATCATTATCATGACTACCGTCTATCATTATTCATGACCACCGCCCATCATTATTCATGACCACCGCCCATGGATATGACACTGGTCCATCATTATCTCATGACCACCGCCTATCATTATCTCATGACTACCGCCCATCATTATTCATGACCACCGCCCATCATTATCATGACCACCGCCCATCATTATTCATGGACCGCCCATCATGATCATGACCACCGCCCATGGATAACCACTGGTCCATCATTATTCATGACCACCGCCCATCATTATCCATGACTATCATTCATGACCACCATGGATTAACTATGACCACTGGTCCATCATTATTCATGACTACCGCCCATGGATAATACTGGTCTATCATTATTCATGACCACCGCCCATCATTATCATGACCACCGCCCATCATTATTATGAACCGTCCATCATTATCATGACCACCGCCCATCATATTCATGACTACTGGTCATCATTATCATGACCACCGCCTATCATTATTCATGACTACCGTCATCATTATCATGACTACCGTCATCATGATCATGACCACATGGTACTGGTCTATCATTATTCATGACTACCGTCATCATTATCATTACCATGATAAACCTGGCCCATCATTATTCATGACCACCGCCCATCATTATTCATGACCACCGCCTCATCATTATTCATGACCACCGCCCATCATTATCCATGACTACCGTCTATCATGATTCATGACTACCGCCCATGGATAACTACTGGTCTATCATTATCATGACTACCGTCTATCATTATCCATGACCATCATCATGACATGACCACCGCCCATGGATCACTGGTCTATCATTATCCATGACCACCGCCCATCATTATTCATGACTACCGTCCATCATTAATCTATGACTACTGGTCTATCATTATTCATGACTACCGTCCATCATTATCCATGACCACCGCCCATCATTATTCATGACCACCGCCCATCATTATCATCCATGACCACCGCCCATCATTATCATGACCACTGGCCCATCATTATCTCATGACCACCGCCCATCATATCATGACCACTGGTCCATCATTATTCATGACCACCGCCCATCATTATCCATGACTATGACTACTGGTCTATGCATGACCACCGCCCATGGATAACTACTGGTCTATCATTATCCATGACTACCGCTCATCATTATTCATGACCACCGCCCATCATTATTCATGACTACCGTCTATCATTATTCATGACCACCGCCCATTATCATGATACTCATATTCATGACCACCGCCATCATTATTCATGACCACTGCCCATGGATAACTACTGGTCCATCATTATCATGACTACCGCCCATCATTATTCATGACTACCGTCCATCATTATCTATGACTACTGGCCCATCATTATTCATGACTACCGCCCATCATTATCATGACTACCGTCTATCATTATTCATGACCACCGCCCATCATGATTCATGACCACCGCCCATGGATAACTACTGGTCCATCATTATTCATGACCACCGCCATCATTATCATGACTCCATCATTATCCATGACTACCGCCCATCATCATTATCTCATGACCACCGCCTATCATGGATAACTACTGGTCTATCATTATGACTACTGGCCCATCATTATTCATGACCACCGTCCATCATTATTCATGACCACCATGACTACCGCCCATGGATAACCACTGGTCTATCATTATTCATGACTACCGCCCATCTCATGACCACCGCCCATCATTATCTCATGACCACCGCCTATCATTATCATGACCACCGCCCATCATTATCATGACCACCGCCCATCATGATTCATGACCACCGCCCATGGATAACTACTGGTCCATCGCCTATCATTATCATGACCACCGCCCATCATTATCTCATGACTACTGCCCATCATTATCATGACTGGTCCATCATTATTCATGACTACCGTCCATCATTATTCATGACCACCGCCTATATCATGATTCATGACTACCGTCTATCATGGATATGACTACTGGTCTATCATCATATCATGACCACCGATCATTATCATGACACGCCCATCATTATTCATGACTACTGCCTATCATGACATGACACGCCCATGGATATGACTACTGGTCTATCATTATCATGACTACCGCTCCATCCATGGATAACTACTGGTCTATCATCATGACCACTCATTATTCATGACCCATCATTATTCATGACTACCGTCCATCATGGATATTCATGACTACTGGTCTATCATTATTCATACCGTCCATCATTATCATGACTACCGCCCATCATTATCCATGACTACCGCCCATCATAACTATGACTGACATTATCATGACCACCGCCTATCATTATCATGACCACCGCCCATCATTATCATGACCACCGTCTATCATTATCATGACCACCGCCCATCATTATCATGACACCGCCCATCATTATCATGACCACCGCCCATCATTATCATGACCACTGGTCCATCATTATCCATGACCACCGCCCATCATTATCATGACACCGCCCATGGACCACTGGTCCATCATTATTCATGACCACCGCCCATGGATTATCATTATCATGACCACTGGCCCATCATATCATGACCACCGCCCATCATTATTCATGACATGGATAACTACTGGTCCATCATTATTCATGACCACCGCCCATCATTCATGATCCATGACTACTGGTCTATCATTATCTCATGACCACCGCCCATCATTATTCATGACCACTGCCCATCATTATCCATGACCACTGCCTATCATTATCATTATCATGACATGACCACCGCCATCATTATTCATGACCACCGTCCCATCATTATCCATGACTACCGTCCATCATTATCCATGACCACCGCCTATCATTATCATGACCACCGCCCATCATTATTCATGACCACCGCCCATCATTATCTATGACCATCATTGATTCATGACTACCGCCCATGGATATGACTACTGGTCTCATCATTATCCATGACTACTGCCCTATCATTATCATGACACCGCCCATCATTATCATGACCACCGCCCATCATGATTCATGACTACCGCCATGGATCACTGGTTATTCATGACTACCGTCCATCATTATCCATGACTACCGCCCATCATTATTCATGACCACGCCCATCATGATTCATGACTACCGATCCATGGATAACTACTGGTCTATCATTATTCATGACCACCGCCCATCATTATCATGACCACTGCCCATCATAACTATGACCATGTCCATCATTATCATGACCACCGCCTATCATTATTCATGACTACCGTCCATCATTATTCATGACCACCGCCCATGGATAACTACTGGTCATCATTATCATGACCACCGCCCATCATTATCATGACCACCGTCCATCATTATCATGACCACCGCCCATCATTATTCATGACTACCGTCCATCATTATCCATGACCACCGCCCATCATTATTCATGACCCATGACTACCGTCCATCCATCATTATTCATGACCACCATCCCATGGATAAATCATGACTGGTCCATCATTATTCATGACTACCGCCTATCATTATTCATGACTACCGCCTATCATTATTCATGACTACCGCCCATCATATCATGACCACCGCCCATGGATAACCACTGGTCTATCATTATCCATGACTACCGCCCATCATATTCATGACGACCGCCCATGGATAACCACTGGTCCATCATTATCATGACCACCGTCCATCATTATCATGACCACCGCCCATCTATCATTCATGACCACCGCCCATCATTATCATGACTACCGCCATCATGGATATTCATGACTATGATCATGACCACCGCCTATCATATCTATGACCACCGCCCATCATTATTCATGACCACCGCCCATCATTATTCATGACTACCGCCCATGGATCACTGGTCCATCATTATCATGACCACCGCCCATCATTATCATGACCACCGCCATCATTATTCATGACCACCGTCCATCATTATTCATGACTACCGCCCATCATTATCATGACCACCGTCCATCATGATCCATGACCACCGCCCATGGATAACCACTGGTCCATCATTATTCATGACCACCGCCCATCATTATCATGACCACCGTCCATCATTATTCATGACCACCGTCTATCATTATCCATGACCACCGTCCATCATTATTCATGACTACCGCCCATCATTACCGTCCATCATTATTCATGACCACCGCCCATCATTATCCATGACTACTGGTCCATCATTATCTATGACTACCGCCCATCATTATCATGACTACCGCCCATGGATCACTGGTCATCATTATCATGACCACCGCCCCATCATTATCCATGACCACCGCCCATATCCATGACTGGCCCATCATTATCATGACCACCGATCATTATTCATGACCACCGCCCATCATGATGACCATGACCACCGTCCATGGATAACCACTGGTCCATCATTATCATGACCACCGCCCATCATTATTCATGACCACCGCCCATCATAACTATGACACTGGTCTATCATTATTCATGACCACCGCCCATCATTATCATGACTACCGTCTATCATTATTCATGACGCCCATCATTATCATGACCACCGCCCATGGATAAACTACTGGTCTATCATTATTCATGACCACCGCCATCATTATCATGACCACCGCCCATCATTATCCATGACCACCGCCCATCATTATTCATGACCACCGCCCATCATTATCCATGACCACCGCCCATCATTATCATGACCACTGCCCATGGATATGACCACTGGTCTATCATTATTCATGACCACCGCCCATCATTATCATGACCACCGCCCATCATTATTCATGACTACCGCCCATGGATAATCACTGGTCTATCATTATTCATGACCACCGCCCATCATGATTCATGACTACGCCCATGGACTGGTCTACATGACCACCGCCCTATCATTATTCATGACCACCGTCCATCATTATCATGACCACCATGGCCCATCATTATCATGACTACCGCCCATCATTATTCATGACCACCGTCCATCATTATCATGACTACCGCCATCATCATTATTCATGACCACGCCCATGGATAACCACTGGTCCATCATTATCATGACTACCGCCCATCATTATCATGATTCATGACTACCGTCCATGGATAACCACTGGTCCATCATTATCATGACCACCGCCCATCATTATCATGACCACCGCCCATCATTATCTATGACCACCGTCCATCATTATTCATGACTACCGTCCATCATTATCCATGACCACCGCCCATCATGATTCATGACCACGCCCATGGATAACATGACTGGTCCATCATTATCATGACTACCGCCCATCATTATCATGACTACCGCCTATCATCATAACTCATGACTACCGCCCATCATTATTCATGACCACCGCCCTATCATTATCATGACACCGCCCATCATTATTCATGACTACCGTCCATCATTATCCCATGGATAACCACTGGTCCATCATATCATGACCACCGCCCATCATTATCCATGACCACCGTCCATCATCATTCATGACCACCGCCCATCATTATCATGACTACCGTCTATCATCGCCTATCATTATTCATGACCACCGCCCATCATTATTCATGACTACCGTCCATCATGATATGACCACCGCCCATGGATAACTACTGGTCTATCATTATCCATGACCACCGCCCATCATTATCATGACCCATCATTATCCATGACTACCGTCTATCATTATCATGACCACCGCCCATCATGACTCATGACATGACTACCGCCCATGGATAACTACCGTCATCATTATCCATGACCACCGCCCATCATTATCATGACCACCGCCCATCATTATCTCATGACTACCGCCCATCATTATTCATGACCACCGCCCATCATTCATGACTACCGCCATCATTCATTCATGACCACCGCCCATCATTATCATGACATGACTACTGGTCCATCATTATCATGACCACTATCATTATCATGACCACCGCCCATATTATTCATGACTACCGCCCATCATTATTCATGACCACCGCCCATCATTATTCATGACCACCGCCCATGGATATGACTACTGGTCTATCATTATTCATGACTATCATTATTCATGACCACCGCTCCATGGATAACCACTGGTCTATCATTATCATGACTACCGTCCATCATTATCATGACTACCGCCCATCATTATCTATGACTACCGTCCATCATTATCATGACCACCGTCCCATCATATCATGACCACCGTCCATCATTATTCATGACCACCGCCCATCATATCCATGACCACCGCCCATCATGATCATGACCACCGTCCATCATTATCCATGACCACCGCCCATCATTATCCATGACCACCGCCCATCATATCATGACCACCGCCCATCATTATCATGACCACCGCCCATCATGATTCATGACCACCGCCCATGGATAACTACTGGTCCATCATTATCATGACCACCGCCCATCATTATCCATGACCACCGCCCATCATTATCTATGACCACCGCCCATCATTATTCATGACACGCCTATTATTCATGACCACTGGGCCCATCATTATTCATGACTACCGCCTATCATTATCATTATGGATGACTACTGGTCCATCATTATTCATGACCACCGCCCATCATTATTCATGACTACCGCCATCATATGACCACGTCCATCATTATACCGCCCATGGACCACTGGTCCATCATTATTCATGACCACCGCCCATCATATTCATGACTAACCACTGGCCCATCATTATCATGACCACCGCCCATCATTATCCATGACACCGCCATCATTATCATTATCCATGACTACCGTCTATCATTATCCATGACTACCGCCTATCATTATTCATGACTACCGCCCATCATATTCATGACCACCGTCCATCATTATTCATGACCACCGCCCATCATTATTCATGACTACCGCCCATCATTCATGACCATGACCACTGGTCCATCATTATTCATGACTACCGTCCATCATGATTCATGACCACCGCCCATGGATGACTACTGGTCATCATTATTCATGACCACCGCCCATCATTATCCATGACTACCGCCCATCATTATCATGACCACCGCCCATCATTATCATGACCACCGCCCATCATTATCCATGATCATTATCCATGACCACCGCCCATCATTGATTCATGACCACCGCCCATGGATAACTACTGGTCTATCATTATCATGACCACCGCCCATCATTATCATGACCACCGCCCATCATATCATGACCACGCCCATCATTATTCATGACCACCGCCCATCATTATTCATGACCACTGCCCATCATTATCCATGACTACCGTCCATCATGATTCATGACCACCGCCCATGGATAACTACTGGTCATCATTATCATGACCATGATCATTAACATGACCACCGCCATCATTATTCATGACCACTGCCCATCATGATTCATGACCACCGCCCATGGATCACTGGTATCATTATCATGACCACCGTCCATCATTATCCATGACCACCGCCCATCATTATGGATGACTACCGTCCATCATTATTCATGACCACCGCCCATCATTATTCATGACTACCGTCCATCATTATCATGACTACCGCCCATCATTATTCATGACCACCGCCCATGGATAACTGACTGGTCCATCATTATCATGACCACCGCCCATCATTATTCATGACCACCGCCCATCATTATCATGACCACCGCCCATCATTATCCATGACCACCGCCCATCATTATTCATGACCACCGCCCATCATTATTCATGACCACCGTCATCATGATTCATGACTACCGTCCATGGATAACCACTGGTCATCATTATTCATGACTACCGCCCATCATTATTCATGACATTACCATGACTACCGCCTATCATTATTCATGACTACCGTCCATCATTATTCATGACCACCGCCCATCATTATTCATGACCACCGCCCATGGATAACACTGGTCTATCATTATCCATGACCACCGCCCATCATTATCATGACCACCGCCCATCATTACCATGACCACCGCCCATCATTATCATGACCACCGTCCATCATTATTCATGACTACCATCCATCATTATTCATGACCACCGCCCATCATTATTCATGACCACCGCCCATCATTATCATGACTACCGTCCATCATTATCATGACTACCGATCATTATCCATGACCACCGCCCATCATTCATGACCACCGTCATCATTATTCATGACCACCGCCCATCATTATCTCCATGACCACTGTCTCCATCATATCATGACCACCGCCCATCATTATTCATGACCACCGCCATCATTATTCATGACCACCGTCCATCATTATTCATGACATCCATCATTATTCATGACCACCGCCCATCATTATCATGACTACCGCCTATCATTATGATGACCACCGTCCATCATTATTCATGACCACCGCCCATCATTATCCATGACCACCGTCTATCATTATTCATGACCATGGATAACTACTGGTCCATCATTATCCATGACCACCGCCCATCATTATCATGACCACCGTCATCATTATTCATGACCACCGCCCATCATTATTCATGACCACCGCCTATCATTATCATGACTACCGCCATCATTATTCATGACTACCGCCCATCATTATTCATGACCACCGTCCATGGATAACCACTGGTGACATTACATGACTACCGTCCATCATTATTCATGACTACCGCTTCATCATTATCATGACCACCGCCCATCATTATCATGACCACATGGATAACTACTGGTCCATCATTATTCATGATGACTGGTCCATCATTATTCATGACTACCGCCCATCATTATCATGACCACCGCCTGGATCATTACATGACTGGTCTCCATCATTATTCATGACTACGCCATCATTATCATGACCACCGTCATCATTATCCATGACTACCGTCTATCATTATCATTCATGACCACCGCCCATCATTATCATGACCACCGTCCATCATTATTCATGACCACCGCCCATGGATCATTATCCATGACCACCGCCCATCATTATTCATGACCACCGTCCATGGATATGACCACTGGTCCATCATTATTCATGACCACGCCCATCATTATCATGACCACCGTCCATCATTATCTATGACCACCGCCCATCATTATCATGACTACATGACTACCGTCCATCATTATTCATGACCACCGCCCATCATTATCCATGACTATCCATGACCACCGCCCATCATTATCATGACCACCGCCCATGGATAACCACTGACCACCGCCCATCATTATCCATGACCACCGCCCATCATTATTCATGACCACCGTCCATCATTAATATGACCACTGGTCCATCATTATTCATGACCACCTGGCCCATCATTATCATGACCACTGGTCTATCATTATTCATGACCACCGCCCATCATTATTCATGACCACCGCCGATGGATAACTACTGGTCCATCATTATCATGACCACCGCCCATCATTATCCATGACTACCGCCCATGGATAACCACTGGTCTATCATTATCATGACTACCGCCCATCATTACTGGTCCATCATTATCTCATGACTACCGTCTATCATTATTCATGACACCGTCTATCATTATTCATGATCATGATCATGACCACCGCCCATGGATAACTACTGGTCTATCATTATTCATGACTACCGTCTATCATTGATCTCCATGACTACCGTCTATCATGATCATGACTACCGCCCATGGATAATCCATGTCTATCATTATCATGATGCCCATCACATGACCACTGGTCCATCATTATTCATGACCACCGTCTATCCATCATTATCCATGACCACCGCCCATCATTATCATGACCACCGTCCATCATTATCATGACCACCGCCCATCATTATCATGACCACCGCTCCATCATGATTCATGACCACCGCCCATGGACCACTGGTCCATCATTATTCATGACCACCGTCATGACCACATCCATCATTCATGACTACCGTCCATCATTATTCATGACTACCGCCATTATGGATAAACTACTGGTCATCATTATCATGACCACTGCCATCATTATTCATGACTACTGGTCATCATTATCATGACCACCGCCTCCATCATTATCATCATGGACTACTGGTCTATCATTATCATGACTACCGCCCATCATTATCATGACCACCGTCCATTCATGACTCACCGCCCATCATTATCTATGACCACCGTCCATCATTATTCATGACTACCGCCCATCTGATTATGATCATGGATAACCACTGGTCTATCATTATCATGACCACCGTCCATCATTATTCATGACACTGCCCATGGATAACTACTGGTCCATCATTATCTCATGACCACCGCCTATCATTATCCATGACTACCGTCCATCATTATCATGACCACCGCCTATCATTATCATGACTACCGACTATGACTACCGCCCATCATTATCATGACTACTGCCCATCATTATCTATGACCACCGCCCATCATTATCATGGATGGATAACTACTGGTCTATCATTCATGACTACCGTCTATCATTATTCATGACTACCGTCATCATTATCATGACCACCGCCCATCATTATCTATGACCACCGCCTATCACCATGACCACTGCCCATCATGATTATCATGGATAACCACTGGTCCATCATTATTCATGACCACCGCCCATCATTATCATGACTACCGCCTATCATTATTCATGACTGGTCCATCATTATCTATGACTACCGTCCATCATTATTCATGACTACCGCATTATCCATGGATAACCACTGGTCTATCATTATCTATGACTACCGCCCATCATTATCTATGACCACCGCCATCATTGGATCATGACCACTGGTCTATCATTATCATGACTACCGCCCATCATTATCCATGACCACTGGTCCATCATGATCATGACCACCGCCCATGGATAACCACTGGTCCATCATTATTCATGACTACCGTCCATCATCATTCATGACTACCGTCCATGGATAACTACTGGTCTATCATTATTCATGACCACCGTCTATCATTATCATGACTACCGTCCATCATTATTCATGACCACCGCCCATCATATCATGACTACGCTCCATCATTATCATGGCCCATCATTATTCATGACCACCGCCATCATTATCCATGACCACTGCCCATCATTATCATGACCACCGCCCATCATTATCCATGACCACCGCCCATCATTATCATGACCACTGCCTATCATATATCATGACCACCGCCCATCATTATTCATGACCACCGCCCATCATGATTCATGACCACCGCCCATGGATAACCACTGGTCCATCATTATTCATGACCACATCATTATCATGACTACCATCTATCATTCTATGACACTGGCCCATCATTATCATGACCACCGCCCATCATTATCATGACTACCGCCTATCATTATCATGACATGATCATTATCCATGACCACCGCCCATGGATAATCACTGGTCTATCATCATGACTACCGTCTATCATTATTCATGACTACTGGTCATCATTATTCATGACTACCGCCCATCATTATTCATGACTACTGGTCTATCATTATCCATGACTACCGCCCATCATTCATTATCATGACCACCGCCCATCATTACTGGTCATCATTATCATGACCACCGCCCATCATTATCCATGACCACCGTCCATCATTATCCATGACCACTGGCCCATCATTATTCATGACCACCGCCGTCATCATTATTCATGACCACCGCCCATCATTATCATGACCACCGCCCATCATTATTCATGACACCGTCTATCATTATTCATGACCACCGCCCATCATTATTCATGACTACCGCCCATGGATAACCACTGGTCTATCATTATCTATGACTACCGATCATTATTCATGACTACCGCCCATGGATCACTGGTATCATTATTCATGACCACCGCCATCATTATCTATGACTACCATTCATCATTATCATGACTACCGCCCATCATGATCATGACACCGTCCATGGATAACTCATGACTGGTCCATCATTATTCATGACTACCGCCCATCATTATCATGACACCGCCCATATCATGACCACCGCCTAATCATTATCTATCATGACCACCGCCATGGATATTCAACTACTGGTCCATCATTATCCATGACCACGCCCATCATGGATATGACTACCATGACCACCGTCTATCATTATCCATGACCACCGCCCATCATTATCTGACCACCGTCATCATTATTCATGACTACTGCCTCCATCATTATCCATGACACTGGCCCATCATTATCATGACTACCGTCCATCATTATCTCATGACTACCGTCTATCATGATTCATGACTACTGCCCATGGATAACTACTGGTCATCATTATCCATGACCACCGTCCATCATTATTCATGACTACCGACATACTCATCATCACTGCCCATCATTATCCATGACCACCGCTCATCATCATGATAAATCATTACTGGTCTATCATTATCATGACCACCGTCCATCATGATTCATGACCACCGTCCATGGATAACTACTGGTCATTATCCATGACTACCGCCTATCATTCATGACCACCGCCCATGCGATCTATTCCATGGATGACTACTGGTCCATCATTATTCATGACTACCGCCCATCATTATCTCATGCCTATCATTATCTCCGACCACCGTCTATCATCATCATGACCATTCATGGACTACTGGTCCATCATTATCTCATGACTACCGCCTATCATTATTCATGACCACCGCCTATCATGGATCATGACTACCGTCCATCATTATCATGATTCATATCTATGACTACCGTCCATGGATAACTACTGGTCTATCATTATCATGACCACCGCCATCCATCATTATCCATGACCACCGTCCATCATTATCATGGTCCATCATTATTCATGACCACCGCCTATCATTATCATGACACCGCCCATCATTATTCATGACCACCGCCCATGGATAATACTGGTCCATCATTATCATGACTACCGTCCATCATTATTCATGACTACCATGGATAAACTACTGGTCTATCATTATCTATGACTACCGCCCATCATTATTCATGACTACCGTCCATCATTATCCATGACCACCTGGTCTATCTATCATGACTATCATTATTCATGACTACCGCCTATCATTATTCATGACCACCGCCCATCATGATTCATGGCCATGGATAACTACTGGTCTATCATTATCATGATGATCATTACCATGACTACCGTCCATCATTATCTATGACCACCGTCCATCATTATTCATGACTACCGCCCATCATGATTCATGACCACCGCCCATGGACTACTGGTCTATCATTATTCATGACTACTGCCCATCATTATCTATGACTACCGTCATGATTACCATGACCACCGCCCATCATTATTCATGACCACCGTCATCATTATCATGACCACCGTCTATCATTATCCATGACTACCGTCCATCATGATTCATGACCACCGCCCATGGATAACTACTGGTCCATCATTATCCATGACCACCGCCCATCATTATCCATGACTACCGCCCATCATCATGACCATCCATCATTATTCATGACCACATGATTCATGACCCATCATTATCCATGACTACCGCCCATCATTATTCATGACCACCGCCCATCATACTCCTATCATTATTCATGACTACCGCCCATCATTATTCATGACCACCGCCTATCATTATCCATGACCACCGCCCATCATTATTCATGACCACTGGCCCATCATTATCCATGACTACCGCCATCATTATCATGACTACCGTCTATCATTATATGACCACTGGCCCATCATGCGATTCATGACCACCGCCTCCATGGATCACTGGTTATCCATGACCACTGCCCATCATGGATTCATCACCGCCCATTATTCATGACCACCGCCCATCATTATCATGACCACTGGCCATCATTATCTATGACCACCGCCCATCATTATCATGACTACCGCCCATCATTATTCATGACCACTGCCGATATGACCACCGCCCATCATTATCTGACCACGCCATCATCATTCATGGATCATGACCACTGGATCCATCATTATCCATGACCACCGCCCCATCATTATTTACACATGACCACCATGGCCATCATTATCATGACCACCGCCCATCATGATCATGACTACCGTCCATGGATAACCACTGGTCTATCATTATCATGACTACCGTCTATCATTATTCATGCTACTACACCGCCCATCTATAACTACTGACCACTGCCCATCTATTCATGACCACTGGCCTATCATTATCATGACTCACCGCCCATGGATTATTATCATGACTACGCCATCATTATCATGACCACCGCCCATCATTATTCATGACCACCGCCCATCATGATCATTATCATGGATGACCACCGCCCATCATTATTCATGACCACCGCCCATCATTATCATTCATGACCACCTGGCCCATCATTATCATGACCACCGTCCATCATTGGCGACTGGTCCATCATGATTCATGACCACCGCCTATCATGGATATGACCACTGGTCTATCATTATCATGACTACCGCCCATCATGACATGACTACCGCCCATCATTATCATTATCCATGACTACCGCCTATCATTACATGATGATCTATGACTATCATTATCCATGATACCGGCCCATGGATAATGACCACTGGTCTATCATTATCATGACTACCGTCTATCATTATTCATGACCGTCTCCATCATTATCATGACTACGCTTCCATCTATTCATTATTATGACCACATTATCGTCCATCATTGATCTATGACCACCGCCCATGGATGATCATTATTCATGACTACCGCCATCATTATTATGACTACCGTCTATCATTATCCATGACCACTGCCCATCATTATTCATGACCACCGCCCATCATTATCTATGACACCGTCCATCATGATTCATGACCACCGGGCCCATGGATAACCACTGGTCCATCATTATCTGCATGACCACCGTCCATCATTATCCATGACTACCGCCCATCATTATCCATGACCACTGGCCTATCATTATTCATGACCACCATCTATCATTATCATGACCACCGCCATGACCACTGGCCCATCATTATCCATGACCACTGGTCCATCATTATCCATGACCACCGTCTATCATTATCATGACCACCGCCCATCATTATCATGACCACCGCCCCATCATTGATCTATGACCACCGCCCATGGATAACTACCGGATGGATAACTACTGGTCCATCATTATCCATGACCACCGTCCATCATTATCATGACTACCGCCCATGGATAACACTGGTCCATCATTATCTATGACCACCGTCATCATTATTCATGACTACCGCCCATCATGCTTATCCATGACCATCTCATGACATCATTATCATGACCACTGCCTATCATTATTCATGACTACCGCCCATCATTATCCATGACCACCGTCTATCATTATTCATGACCACCGTCCATCATTATCCATGACTACCGCATCCATCATTATCTATGACTACCGTCCATCATTATTGATCCATGACCACCGCCCATCATTAACCATGACCACCGTCCATCATTATCATGACCACCGCCATCATTATCATGATCCATGACCACCGCCCATGGATAACCACTGGTCCATCATTATTCATGACCACCGGCCCATCATCATTCATGACTACCATTCATTATCATTAACCATCATGACCACCGCCCATCATTATCCATGACCACCGCCCATCATTATCCATGACTACCGTCTATCATTATTCATGACCAACGCCATCATGATTCATGACCGTCCATGGATAACTACTGGTCTATCATTATCCGATCATTGACCATCCATTCATGACTACCGCCTATCATTATTCATGACTACCGCCCATGGATAAACTACTGGTCTATCATTATTCATGACCACCGCCATGGATATGATTACATGGTCCATCATGCGATAACTACTGGTCTATCATTATCTGCGACCACTGCCCATCATTATGGATACTGGTCGATCATTATCTATGACCACTCTTCATGGATAAACTACTGGCCCATCCGATCATTCATGACCACTGGTCTATCATTATCATGACTACCGTCCATCATTATCTATGACCACCGCCCATCATATCATGACCACCGCCCATCATTATCATGACCACCGCCCATCATGACCACCATGGCCCATCATCATTATTCATGACCACCATCCATCATTCATGACCACCGCCCATGGATCACTGGATTCATGACCACCGCCATTATTCATGGATAATGACTCATCCCATGGATAACTACTGGTCCATCATTATCCATGACTACCGCCTATCATTATCTATGACCACCATCTATCATCATGATGAATTACCATCATTATCATGACGACTGCTGATGGATGACCACTGGTCCTATGGATATCGACATACATGGTCCATCATTATCTATGACTACTGCCCATCTATTCATCACTGGGCCTTATCATTCATGACACCGTCCATCTATGACCACTGCTTGATCATGACTACCCATGACGGACACGTCTATTCATGACCATTCATGACTACCGCCCATGGATAAACTACTGGTCCGATCATGATCCATGGACTACTGGTCTATCCATGCGACATTATCATTCATGACCACTGCTCCCTGATCATACATCATCATTATGACTACCGTCTATCATTATCTATGACCACCGTCTATCATCTATGACCACCGCCTATCATTATTCATGACCACCGTCATCATTCATGACCACCGCCTATCATTATTCATGACACCGCCATCATTATTCATGAACTGTCCATCATTATATGACTACTGGTCCATTGCGATCCATGACCACCGCCCATGGATAAACTACTGGTCTCATCATTATTCATGACTACCGCCCATCAT